>NC_052667.1:28052845-28252845 GCF_016802725.1 Solenopsis invicta
TTGCTTCTGCTTCTGCCGCTGCAACTGATTACGCAATGCTGCCGGCGCGCGGCTCTTCTATCTCTCGCGACCGTGCGCGCATCATTGCCTCGTAACGTATTACGCTAAGCCGTTATAACGAGAACTGGAAAGGTTTGTCGGCGCGTCGACGGCAACTTTTAATTCAATTCCGTTACCGCGCTGCCTTCCCTTCGCCGCTCCTACGCCGCTCCGACGACATCTCGCCCGTACCGACTACCGGCGCAACCACAGACGAGAAAATCGCGGCGATTACACACCATGACCATTACCATTATGCCGTCCGCGAAAGCTATTTATTAAAGCGACGCGAGGAGTCAGACGTCCGGGAATGAATAAAGGCGCGTTTTACGCGCGACAGCGAGAGCTCGCCTGAAATTCTGCTCCAACTCTGCCGAATCTCTTTGCTTCGCGCCAATCGTGCGTGTACCGAGTACTTCGTTGTAATGTTGATATCAAAATAAAAATCGAAAATCAATCAAATTCTTCCTGCGCGAGGCCTTCTTATTTCTCCAATGATTCATCACATTGTTTGAACACTTTTTCGCTGCACGTATAAAATAATAGAAATAAATACTTTCGTAATTCAAATATCATACTTTTCGTTAAAGTCATTCTTAAAATTACATTTTCTCATCAGGAACGATAAGTTCTTTAATCGTTCGAATGCATCCCGGCGTGAGACAGGTTTCTAGCTAGATAATTTATTATTTGTATAATTTATGATTTATAAAGAAGGCAAGTCGTAAATAGCACATAAATCGCAGGCTTTTAGGGAAAAGCTGAGTAATATAACAAGAAAAGAGGGTACACATTTTTTTTCATAGAAAATCGTATCCTTTCTTTTCACTCGTAAAACTTTCTTTAACAAAGAGAAAACATTAAAGCGCAAAACGGTTGACCAAGAGATAATTTACAACCATTCGAAAATTAAAAATCTAGTGAGAATTAAATAATCAAGGAAATGACATATGGTACCATCGCAACGGACGTCGATTGATTAATGACGCACGAAGCTTTATTCGTCATTGTTGTCAGATGCCGTTGCGCACGTTCTCCCTTTTTTCTGTTCTTGCGCTATTCCGAATCGCGTTATCGCATTGCAAGCTGCGCGAATAGCGCGATTAACGAGCAATTATATACATGTATATGTATAATCGAAATGACTGTTACACTGTCCGGCGTATCGAACAAGCGTGCGAGGGACACAGTCGTTCGAGTATCGGTTAGTAAAAAAAAAAAGAAAAACGTGGGAAAGAAAAGAATTATGACCGTATTGTTTAGCTGACTTATTGATCGCTACAAAAGGCTATCTTTTAAAATTATACAATACATCCTGTTAAAGTATTTGACTATAATATATATAATAGACGAAAGTACTGCGATTTTGTTGCTTTCAAGATGCAAACTTTGACAATTTTTGGAAGCAAATTCAAGAGAATGAATAGCGACAATTGTTACTTGGGGTTTTTATGTTTCCGATTTCCACTTTTCGCTCTTCCCAGCCGAACGATATAAATTTCGAACGTTCGATCGTTCATAAGCGACCTATATTTGATTTTATACTTGTAAATGTCCCGTTGACGCACTCTCAATGATGAGTTTGGAAATATAGGCGGTAAGAACAGACTTTATAGATACAAACCTTGTATTATTAGACTCGTAAAACTAACAATAAAAAGTATAAAGGGCGGCAGTGTGAGTCAAGCGTGATGATTAGCGTGTAAAAATAAATAAATAACGATACAGTTACAAAGTAAAAAATATATTGAGCGTTTCAACTCTATCTTCGAGCCATCTTCAACAAACGTTCGACGGACCGTGAAAAAATTTGTGGAGAATGATTCTCAGCATGAACGTTTATTGATGACCTGATACCTCTGTTAGGCATAATTATGGACGTGTTACCACATAATCGATATGTTACCACCCAAGATTGGCATTTGTTTAAAAAATTGAAACAGTAATAAATAAAAATAGAAAGACGTAAGTGGTACGTGATCAGTGTTACAAAAAAAAAATTTAATAAAAATCGTAGCAGTAAAAAAAATGAAATATTTGTAAAAGTATAATTAACCGGAATAAATTGTTAACAGAAATAAGAATTGAATTTTTATTGTAACATTGGCCATGTACCGCTTACGTTTTCTTATTCTAATTGACTACTATTTCAACTGTCTTGACAACTGCCGATTCTGAAAGAGAAAACACGTTCCCATCATGTTTCTACCTAAGCTCTTAGATCTTGTGACCTATGCTTTTTAAGGGAATTTTCTACAAGTTTTTTCACAGTCTGCAGAAATGTAAGTTTTCGCATTCAACAGCGTGAATACTTTCTATAATGGCTCAAAGATAGAGCCGAGATATTCATGTACATTTACTTTGTAACTATACGAAAATTTAATATATTACTCCCTATTTCATGGCAAAATGTGAATTAATGAACATAAGTGTGCGGTTTTTGCACAGGTAGATATAGGAAAAAAATTTCCTTCCTGTGCCTTTGTGTTCATCCTTGCTTTTTCTCTTACTTTCATTCCAACACTAAATCATACGGCATATTTACTTGTTATTCATTCGCTCATCTTTTGAACTCTCAAAGGTCCTTTACGGACGTCTGTGATTCACGAAAACATTTGTCACGAAACGTTTAAGATCGAGGAAATGACCAAGAAATACTAATATATTTCAATTTGAAACCTAAAACTACAAATTCTACATATCACTGTCCTAAAAGTAATTGTCCTCTTTTAAAAATGTGTTAAATCAATAGTTGATTAATAGTCGAATTAATATCGACTATATATAAAATTGTTCTTTCCGTGTACATATATATATATTAGATACGCGTTTGATGACTAACGTTAATGAAAATTTTAATAAATTTCGTTTGACGCTAAGAAAGTCCTTATACCGTTTAGTTTAGAAGAGATTCTTATTAAAAGAAGGAACTTGAGAATATTTTGACATAGATGGCCACCTTCCCTATTGTAGCTGACAGATTAAATCATTTACATCGTTATAGGTTATTATTTACATCAAAGATGTGTGAACTTTTCACACCACATTTGTGGAAGGTGAAGAGGCAATAAATTAAATCTCTCTTAATTTCTATTGAATATCCCTCTTTGACCTGACACATGACCCGAACATTCAAAGAATAGGAAAAATGGAAATCTTAATGTCAGAGTGATTTCATAGATCCGACTGAGGGATCTGAGTTTTCCTGCATTTAAGGCATTTCCCTTGGAGTGTTCCCACTATGAGTTTCCCCATTTCCAAATCCTATTCTTTGAATGTTTCAATATTTAACCTATTGCTTCTTCAGTTATTGCCTCTTTGGTGTTGAAAGTTATCTTTGGTATTCACATGTCTTCTTTGGTGTAAACGGTATAATATGTCAATAACATAGGAGGTGGACATCTATGTCAAAATATTCTCAAGTTCCTTCTGTATTTTGCTAGTAATCTCTTCTAAACGATAACATAAGAACTTTTTTGGCATCAAACGAAATTTTTCTAAAGAACATGCAGTAAATTTTTTTATTTTTGTATATTATTAATTATAAAAATAAATTGATAAAAATTATAAATATTAATTTTTAAAACATGCATGTTATTTAAGACGATTAAATTAGCTCTTCGAGCCACTTTTTATTATCGTCTCATCCATTAATTACGTCCAGTATCACAATATTTAAGATTTTAAACATTAAACGTACACTACCCTATGTTAAATTTATAATTGTTGTAAATACCGTAGGAAACATGATCTGCACCGAACATCATTGTTTAAAAGTTTATTAGAAAAAAATATATTCTTCATTTCAAAAGATATTCTATAAAAGAAAAAGTAATTTTCATCCATTAAGAGAGTTTGCAAAGTGTATATAATCTTCTTATTTCGAGAATACGTTTACTTCGATATAAATACTGAAATAATTTTAGCCATAAAACGGTAATTTGTTATGAAATATTTTTTTCTATAACGTAACTGAATATTGATATGGAAAAAATTGAATAAAAATTGTTTAGAACTATGGTTAAAAAAATATGTAATTTAGATATCGATAATTCTAACGAAAACTTGGCAGCAGAGCATTTATTCGTTTAGTGGTTGTCAGTTTAATGGACGTGCAGTCCGAATATTTGATAAAGACGCAACTTTGTTAGGGATTCGACGAAATCTTGTTAATGGCTGATGTAAAATTTGGGGTCGTAAATCTGCGCGCGCGTTTGTGCCTATAAAGAATAAAATCAAAAAAGAAAAAAAAAACAGGAAAAGAGCGAAGTATAATTTTTTGACGGCCTTTGATACTGTCAATAACTCTCAATACTTTTTTTTCAAGCTCGTACAGTTCCCTTTGATACCATGTTACTTCGTTAAATATCATACTTTGTCGAGGGGAACATTTTTGTCACCATGTGAAACGATCGTTATTTGACAAGAAAAAAGAGAGAGAGAGAGAGAAAGAGAGAAAGAGAAAGCGAGAAAGATCGGTACAGCGAATCGACGATTTATTTTACGGGAGCGTTTTAGGTCGATTAGGAAAAGGGTTGCTTTCGGCATCAGATCGATGAGAACTCGGCTCTTTAATTCTCCGGAGCATTAAAATCGATCCCTCTCTCCCGCCGTGGAATTCCCTTTCCCCGTTTGCGAAAGAGGAACGGAGAAGACCGATAAGTAGTTTCTCTCCCATCCCCGTGACCTCCCGCAGTAATAATACTGTCCCTCTCGGTTTAAGTTTCCTTTTGAATAACCTGTAGGTCACCGCATAAAAAGGAAACTTGTTGCGTTTACTTTATGTGTGTATACGTATACCGAGAGTGTCTCTCTAACCCATACTTGCAGCCGGCAGCGATAGAATACCACGTGGATACGGTTTGTAGAAATGCGGTCGGTCCCAGCGATAACTTTCGCAATGATAAACAATTTGTATTAAATAGCTTACAGCCGCCGAAATCGGATAATTGTCCGTTTCAGCATCTGTATATATTGGAAAAAAATAAAAACCTACAGAAATTGTAATAATATGTTATTTCTCCAACTCCCCTTCTTGTACATTCGTCTCTAATTGCTTACGTAATAACAGTAAAAAGATGAACGCGCCGAGTACTGTGGGTCAAGGACAGCTTGTATAGTGCACGCGGACATAAATATATGCGCAGAGAGATGGAGAGAAAGAGAGAGAGAGAGAGAGAGAGGGAGAGAGCGAGAGCGAGTGCCGACGTACTTTCCGCTATCTATAACAGAGCTCGCAATAAAAACGGACGGTAACGGCGGTCGGTGAAACGAAAGCGAAACTCACGGTCGGATAATAGTCGTCGTTATTACCGGGGCTCGTGCGATCTAATTAAAATTACTTTGCGACCGTTCGCACGTTATGCGCGGGGAGGAGAGGGAGGAGAGGGAGGAAAAGGAGGAGCACGAGCCTCTGGTGGAAAGGCGGGGGCACGCAGTTAACTCGATAATTTGTGTTTTGGGCCGAGTGCCGATCGTTAAAGCATCTGGTCGGGAACTGTTTCGACGATGAATGGAATTGAGCCCGAACAGACCGAATCTCAATGTAGCTAGGTATCGTCGTGCACTTGTTGCAGTGCGTCGCCACCCCGAGCAGAAAGATAGGATCGACCCGCTTCTATAACTCCGGCTGGCTTTCTGATATACGACTATACAGCTGAGCGCATACATGGAAATACGCGCGTACACATGCGCGTCCTCAGACACGGATACACAGTACAACGTTCCGAGCATCCGTAATGGCTTTATCATAAGGGATGAAACGGGAGCTATTAAGTAACGCGAGATCTCCGATTGAGGGCGGCAAACAAAAGCCACGTACCGATTAATTTGATAATAACATCGTTACCTAATTGAGCGGAGCGATTTAATTGACATCCGCGATCGATCGTAACGCGCGACTGTTTCAAATTTAATAAGCCTAATTTTGCCGCAATATGCTATAACAATTTAGATCATCTTCTTACGGCTCGGTCTCAATTGAGGAATTAAATCGCAGCGTGAAGAAAAAAACATTGAAATTTTTTTCAAAAACGTTTTTTTTTTTAAACCACCTGCGTTGTTATTGCGCCCATTGCGAAATTCACAATTTATTTACCCTAGCGTCTAATTTTAAGGATTGCCAAGCCCGTATTTTCTTCATACGGGAAAACTAGTAAATATATGTAAAAAGAAACAAATTTTCATTTAAAAATCCCATCTCTCTGTTGCCTTATGCAGGAAGCCAATAACATTGAGAACATTTTATTTTTTGGTCTAATTTTGATACAAGTTTGTTATTTACAAAAAATGTTATCTACGTCTTTGAAATACATATTATACATCGACTTTGAAAATCAACATAGACTTGGCTGTCTTTAAAAAGATTTTGATCGGTTTTGAAAAATCTCACGAAATATTAATTTACATTATATTAACCTGATCGTTACTTTTGTAATATTGTAATCTGGAAGAAAATCCGAAATCAGAAATATCTGATTTGTCTGTTTATTAACACAGTTTACTTTAGAGAACATTCAACTTTATTTCCGAAAATATCATTGAGCAGCTTTAATGCTCACTAAACCATTGGGTGACAAATAATTTCAAGACTTGGATATCTTGGGTCCATTTGCATCATAATTTATTCTCTATTTTTTTCTAATTTTAAGAATTAGAAGCAGATAGAGAAATTAGTTGAAACAAGATTAAAGTTAATCTACATTCGTGCAAACGGGCCTTAGATTATAATAACTTTCAAGGCAGACTGAAAAATTTTCTAACTTTTTTAAAGTCTTGTCCTTTTCTCTCAACATTGTCGTTCTTACCTCACCTCGCGTAAGAAAGCTGCTTGGGCAGATGTTGAGAAATTTTCGCTCGTAAACGAAGAATGTGTCATAAAACACTTTGGCATTAACGGTAACGATCATGATCTCGATCGCAAGCTCAGGTATCTTTTACCATGGTGATGTATTGAACAGAATGCTAAATCTATCCTTTAGTGTATTATTTGCCTTTAAAAAAAAAAATAACTTTATTATGAGATATTTGAAAGCAATAAGTAATATCTTGAATCTCACAATCAGTTGAAAGATAATACTTGCAGGCAACTTGCATAGCGCTATCACAACATTATCGCAATACAAACAAAATTGAAAAATCCCCACAGCATGACTTTTTTCCTTCTGAAGGCATCAATAACGAGAAATCTTGAAAAATTGCTCAAGTATTTATAGAATTCTTTTGGAGGTATCTTTTAGGGCTTAAAAAAACAGCATGAAAGAAGGATGAAAGAACAAGGGGTGAATGCAAGAAGTAAAGAACTTGACCAGTTGAAAATATAAAAAAAAGTGAAGTACAAGTTTATTTGAAATCGATGTTAGGTATGATTTTAAGTAAGTTGACGGACGTCTGTCGTACTTTGTGCCCAGCTGGGTCGAGCTATACCGTGCCGAGATGAGCCGTGCCACGCGGAACTATGTATTTACACCAGAGTAGATTGTCTTTCCTCTCGCTCTCTCGCAAAAGCTGTCGGCCTCTCCCTCGTTTCTCTCCCTATACCTTCGCTCTCAGCCCTGATATCTAGTACATAGGACGGGCAGAGAGTCCCTCTCTATCCCTCCGTCTCGCCTTCGTTCGTCGTTCTTCCTCCATCCTCTCTTCCTCCTTTCTACCTCGTAGGGTGTGTAGGGTAGCGAAGAACACGCGGTGGGAGCGCGGCGCGGCGCGAAGAGAGAATCCGCGGTGTAGAGAGAGAGAGAGAGAGAGGGAGGGAGGGAGGGAGGGAGAAAAAGAGAGATCAGTACCGAAAATGGAAGAGAGACGGGAGACAGGAAAGCCGATGGATAAGGGGTAACGGGGGGCGGTGCGAGGGGTTAGGAGACAGCTGCAGGCCATGCGAGGGTCCGTCGACCAGGCCTGGCCGTTTACCGCGGAATACACCGCGCGCACCGAAGAGAACGCGATAGCGAGAGAACGCGGGACAGAGAGAACGCGCCGCGCGTGATAGCAGGGACAGAAAGAGATGGAGAGGGGCGCGAGGGAGAGAGAGAGAGAGAGAGAGAGACAGGAAGAGAGAGATCGGGATAGAAACAGGGACGAAGAAAATACGGGGAAGCGAAGGAAGCGAGAGGAAGAAGATGAAACGCGATGGCGAGAGAGAAAGCGAGACGACCTACTTCGGCGTGGTCCGCGACTCGCTCGTCGCCCCAGCCGTTTTCCCCCCGCAATCCCCTTCGGCATTCCCTCAACCGACCCTCGACGCGTATACCGTTGCTCCCTCCTCCTCCTCCTCCTCCTCCTCTTCCTCCTTCTCCCCCTCCTCCTCCTTCTCCTCTTCCTCCCCCTCGGAGCTCGCCCGTTTCGTCCCCCGCCGACCCTTTCTCCCTCCGTCCCCCTTTGCTATCCGCCTCTTCACGACCCTCCGGCTGTGACTACGTCCTCTCTCCTTCCCATCCGCCCGTTTCCTCATCCCTCTTAGCTACCCTACCGATGCCTCCGCCGCCACCCGACGACGGACCCGAACCCTTGGCGCCCCTTTGCTCTTAGCCGCGGATGCGAAAGCCGCGCAGCGGTGTATATGGAGGGATGCGAAGGAGGTTGTACCGAACCGAGCAAGCTTCTCTCCAACGAGCCACAGGCAAGTTGCCGTAACTCGCGCTCTGGTAAATTTCCACGGAGACCCTGCTGTTTCTCCACGATATACCTGGCCCTCCTTATCTTTCTCTCTCTCTCTCTCTCTCTCTCTCTCTCTCTCTCTTTTTCTCTTTGCTCTTTTCTCTCTCGCTTCCTGTCTCTCTCGCACAGAAAGAACCATCGTCGGAGCTCACACATACAGTGTTACCTCTGCGACACTGCCACTAGCTACCTGCTGTGTATGCTTTCTTCTCGATTTTCCTTGCTCTCGCGTTTCTCCTTTCTCGGAAAAGGAGAAAGAAGAGAAAGAGAGAGAGAGAGAGAGAGAGAAAGAGAAAAGTGGACCGAGGAAGACCTTCGTTTCTTTGTCCATTTTTCCCGAAACGAAGAAGGTAGAGCAGCAGTGTATTAGGATTTCTTCCTGCACGGCGATTACGCAAGCTCTTCCGTTCGAAGCGAGTCGCGTTCGCTTACGTGTCCAGGGAGCCGGATGACGGGGTACGTGCGATGTGTCAACGAGAGGGATGCGAGGGACTGCGAGGGAAGACAGGGTATATCGATTTTCTTTTTTGTCGGTTGGAAATTTCGAAATCGCGCGCGCCGAAGGGCTCTCGCTCGATTAAGGACGCCCGGGGAGAGAGAGAGAGGTCGCGACGGGGTGAGTGGGCGGGAAAGGGATGCACAGGCTGATGGCCGGGTAATAGAGAAGGGTGCAGGAGGGATATCGCGTCAGAGGGCCTACTAGTTCGATTAGGACGCGAATAACGGCGAGGGCGAGAGCGAGAGCGAGGGCGAGGCACCATCGGACGACCGGATAGACCGATAGACCAAGGGCGAAGGAGGAACGCGACGTGTCCACCCCCGCAGCCGCGGCGTACGGTGATGATCGATAGCGCGCAACATCGGCTAGATTGTGATTCTTGCAAAAAATAATGAAGCCTCTCGCGCGAGCCAACGTTGTAACGCGACTTTAATCCTTTGATCGTCCGGGCCTAACGATTAACGGACGGCTTCATTCGATGGAACGTAATTGTCCTCCGATATGTCGCCCGATATTGTGCGGTCTTCCGGATTTCATTGTTAGATATTTCCCTCTCTGAAGTTACGTCATAATTCGGATGTGTATTACACATGTTTCTACGAATTGGAATAAGTTTCGACGATATCGGTATAGCACGTTGTGTATCTCGTTACGGTCATTTAATGATTGAATGATTCCCTTGAAAGACAATACAATTTCAAATAATTTAATTTATACAGAATTCATTATTCATTTTCAGTTTTTGAAATAAAATCTCGAGTAGAAGATTTCTTACGCACATTCCGATACAAGTCGTTGAAACGTCGAGTTTGATAAGCAAATTTAAAATCTACTCAAGTTTAATGAGTTAGCGAGGAATTATTAATTTTGCAACTTTTTAAAATCAATTTTCCTCCAAAAAAAAGTGTGACAAAAAAATTTTCATTTCACTTTTACGCGTGGAAATATTTATTTTGCGCAAACTCGTCAACTTCGTTAGCTGATGCTATCGTTTTCAGAGAGAACGGTTTGTATATCAAATCATATGTTCGTGTATCCGTGCATTAAATCGAATCCATTAATCGAATCTCAGATTAGCTAATGACACAATAAGGGCTTATTCGCGTTCGGATGAATGTAGCGCGTGAACAAACGTACGCTGGCTGAGTGTGCAAGGTGAGAGACACTGGGATATACATTCATGAGCCACTCCATTCACGAAATGTGAATTCTCGCTTTGCAAACTTTAGGGGTCAACGGGTCGAGGATGGTTAGCCACTTCTGGCGCGCAGGTTTACGAACGCTCCCCCTGTCCGTTATATCGAGTTGTATTCGATATATCGTCCGTGAGTCTTTCCGAGTTACAGTAGCAGCCGGTGCTCTCCTAGAGCAGGTATTAATTCCGATGTTATTCGAAGAAGTTGCGGGACGGGAGACGAGGTCGAAGTTTCGTGGGATTTCCTATCAGCGCGCCAACAAGAGAACAGTGCGAAGGAGAAAGAAGAAGAAAAGGGGGAGAAAGAGAGAGAGAGGGAGAGAAATGATTTGTAGGAGGAGGAGAGAGAATCGGGGTTTATCACGAGAGATCTTTCACGGTTGCAAGGACGGCGCAGGGCACAAGGGTGGGGGTAATCGCCGTTCGAGAGTCAAGGGGGAGCGAAGGGGGTTCGGGGAACGGGGAGGCAGAGAAGTAAGAGTAGCAGGAGGTATCATTCACTTTGCGGGAGTCGCGTTCCTCCGCCGCTCGTAATAATTTTCTTTTTTATGAATGAACTTAACTCTCCTCTTCTGTCTAACTCTATCTCCTTTCTTGTTCTCTCGTATCTTATCGCTCCTATCTGAACTTCTTCTCCCTCCCGCGCACTTGTCGTAGCATTTTCGCACAGGTTTGAGTTTAACCGAGCTGAACGTGACACTGACATTCGTCTTCGTCGAGGCTTCCGAGGACGACAAATCGCCGACGTTGACAGATATGAGCGTTTTTTTTTTTTAATGAATTATGCGACATGTGCGTCTCATTGATCTTTGATAAGCAGCTAGTCATTGCGGCGAATTAGCTTTGTATTTAACTCATTTACAAGCTTGTAAACGAAAATCAAGAACACGAAGGGAGGACGAAGGAGGTAACAACTTTATTCTTAAATAAGGTTGGATAACGCGACGTAATCGGTACTATTATTATTGAAAGTCGAAATGTATACGTGCAAATTTATCTTTTACTTGAAAACAATGTATTTTTTTTTTCAAGAATTTCAATGATTTATTAACAGTGGATCGATTCATCCATAAGTAACATGTTACTAGAATGTTATTAAAAATTTGTCCACGCAATTGTTATCGCAAGCATCTTTCTCATTTAATGGCTCCAGCGCGTTACGATCGCGAGCATTAAGGACGAATAATTGGTCAGTAAGTTTTTGGCAAACGGTACCTCGGAACGAAGTCAACGAGGCATCGGGCGACGATGAGACGCCGGGGCGAAAGAGCAGGAGAGCCGTTTATCGATATTATCGTGCGGCCAGCGGCAGCGCACCGCCGCCTCGAAGGAACGATAGCGAGCGACCGTTAACTCGGGCCGCGATGCGACGCGACGCGACGGCACACATGTCGCGCAAATAGCCCGGCGCGGCCATGTGTACACGCACACGCACACGCACGTGTTCACGCATACGGGCATGCAACGCTCACGCGCTTCGCGGGTCTCGCACGTACACGCGTCAACCCGCTACGCGTTTTCGCGCTCACACATTCGCATATGTGTGTGTGTGTGTGTGTGTGTGTGTGTGCATCCTTCCGCGAAAGGCAAGCGGATCGGACAACGACAATGACGACGACGACGACGACGACGACGATGACGATGACAGTCGAGACCCGACACCGCTTCTCAGCTCCGCTCGCGTCGAGGGAAGCAGGTGAAAATTAATTGTCCGGGTTTTACCCGACTCGCGTTCCACGGGAGAGTCGTGGAACGCGCGGGCCCAGTTTGCTCGCGTCTACCCGCGTCTACCCGCGACGGTGGCGTGTGCAAAGTGTACGTGTATATGACTGTGTGTATGTGTGTGTGTGTGTGTGTGTGTGTGTGTGTGTGTGCGTGCGCGCCTTCGTCGTCCTATAACACCAGGACGCCATCGATCGATTTTCCTCTCGGCGTCGTCGTCGCCTTGTTGCCCATCACCCCTCTCTCCCCCCCTCCTCCTCCTCCCCTTCCGCCCATCGACTCCCCCCGCCGTCGCGAGCGCTTCCTCGCGCCTTTCGCGACGCGGTGCTGGCGCGCGCGAGACTCGATTCGTTAATCGTAGATCGAAGCCGCGCCGCGCCGCGCCGCGCCGACGGCCAACGCGCCTTATCCGCGAAATCATATTTTTGTTGCCGCCGCGCTCTTAGCAACGCCATAGCAGCCGCGCGTATATTTTACGCCCGGGACTGGGGTCAGCTGCTCTCCGCGATATACGCGGACCGCGCTCGAGATAGGAGCAGCGTCATGGCTGCCGCTAAAAAGAGAAAATTATTTCCTTTTCGTACCGAATTAATTTCGACACGACCCGAATTAAGTTACTGACAGAGCCAAGTATCGAGATGCCACTCGTATAAAAGTCAGATCATAGATTTATTAAAAAAAAAGAAAGAAACCATCTCTCTAATTCCATCTCTTTTTTTTCTGGGAATGCCTCGTTTACCGAATACATCTTATTACAGCGCTATTTCACGGGAGAAATCGTCGATTCCGTGTAAATTCGCAATTTGATTTGAAAGTTATTCGTCCGTGTTCCAACTGTATCCAACTGATGCTTTCAACGTGATTTGACTAATTATAATCTTGCTTAACGTCACAATTCTGTTATCTTTGGTAAACTCCAAATCAATTGAATCTATTGTAAGATTACATGCGATAGCTTCTTGGCTTATTCATACTTCCTATTTATGTCAGGCTAAACACGTAAGAATTTTTGCTGTTGTCTCTCTACCGTTACTAACAAACAGACTCCAAACTTTACATGTTACGTGTTACATACATTCACAATGTATAATAGTTAATCTTGTGTTTCTTGTTTTTATTTGATTAATGATATCCGATTTTCAAGTGTGGATTTGCTACGGTCAGAATATAATATTCAGTGTATTATTTTAAAGAATTTATTTTTAAGCGTAATAAATATCTCATTATAATAATGACAATAATAATAGACGTCAAGGACGGCTGAGGAAGGTGCACGCGGCCGTCCTCGTGCTTGTCATCACCGCGATACGCTTTCATCCGAGATTCTAGCAAAGTTGAAGCTCTGAAATCCTAAACGTGCGCGGGGACAGCGATAATTATCGAGAGTAGGACGCCTCTCTCTCTCTCTTTCTCTCTCTCTCTCTCTCTCTGTCGCACTCGCTATCTTTCTCCGCGCTACCGTCGCGCGGTGAAAAACGAGCCGGTATACGTGACGAAATGCGGTCGGTCCTCGCGCGTGTATCGCCGACGAGGCCACGGGATATCGGGGGGCGTACAGGTACACACTTGTCGCGTATTCGCGTTCGTGCGAGCGCGACGGTTACTCGCGGTAAATTTACCCGCGAATTATCGCGAGAGCGAGTCTCCTTACCGCGCCACGCCGCGCCGCGCCTCGCCAAGCCTCTCCTCGCGTCGTCTCGCCTCGTCTCGCCTCGCCTCGCCTTGCCGCGCCGCGCCGCGCCGCGCCGCACCCGGTGTGTAACTCCGCGTCGAATGCTCGTACGGATTTTAGGCCGCGCGCTCGTAAATCCGGCTCTCCCTCGGGGATTGCTGGCGGAGGTGCCGGGAAGGATTTAAGGGTTTTGCTGCATCCGACATCCTCTGACCCCTCCCCTTTATCTCTCTCTCTCTCGCTCTCTCAGCTTTCATATCCCGCACAAAAGGACCGGGAAACGAAGAAAAAACCTGGCAATTGTTATAAATATTATGGAATTTTCTTATTATGTAAAAGCGGCACGAGAGCGGCACGAGAGCGGCCCGTTTCGCGCTCGACGGACACGCGTTTGTCGTTCTTTCTGCGTACGGTTACGTTGGAAACTCGACAATTTCAAAATATTTAGAACGCGATTGACCGTGAGATCCGCATATTCATCTAAATGTAATATAAATATAAAATCGGGAGGACACGTCGCCGGTGTAAAGTTTAAATTATTTTCTGCGCTAAATAATTAGTAAATATTGTTAATAACGAAAAAAGATACAACGTATAGAGTCGAGAGAGCAAAAGTAATCTTTTGCCGATTTACAAATTGATTAAAAATAAATATTTTTTGTTTGCGCCAGGACCACTCGAGATTCGCGAATTCTGGGTTTCTAGAGCTAGATCCCAACAATTCCTGGGATCTATAGACGAGATCCAGAGAGTAGAACTTGCGGGATACTCATCCGCCGTAGGTCGAACAGCGGTGTCCTTCTCGACCATGGGTCAAGTGACAGAGAGAAAAGAGGCGTGCGACGGGGGAGGGCACACAATTCGCGAACGTTGAGGACGAGCGAGCGGAGGAGGGGGATTTAACTCCCTCGTCGCGCGGCACGACGTTGGTACGAGTGAAACGGAGCGACGAGAGTGGGGTAGATGCGCGCGAAATGTATTCTGGCATCGCGCGCAGCAGGTGGAGGGGATCATCGCGCTGACCAGTCGACCGCTCGAAAGCAGCGGAGTTAGTGCACAGTTGTGGTTTGTCGCGTTCGACAACATGACGTGCCGGGTGATACGGTAGTGCAGAATACCGGTCGCACAGTGTCCAGCGATTAGCGGATAGTTTGCATAGCCGAAGCGCTAAGGCAGCCGAGGATCGATCGCTGATCGAGAATCAAGTTCTTAGTCCGAAAGTCTCAGCGAGACGATCACGAAAGTCGCGAGGTGCCAAGGGTGCCGCGCCGGGTGTACGAGGGATCGCATACGCGATCGGATCAAAACGCGTAGAATAGAATCGACGATCGACGGAGGGATCGTGCGCACTCCTGAGAGAGAGGAAGAGAGAGAGAGAGAGAGACGACCCTTCGACATCGGACACTCGACATAGTGAGTGACAGTCGTGACTATTCAAAGACCAAGTGTGCGCCGCGTGGTCGCAAGGAGAAGAGGGTGCTTCGTTGAGTTTTCCTCGTCTCGTCTCGTCTCGTCTCGTATCGCGCGCCTCGCGAGAATACAAGACGTGTAATATCTCGCGTGTTTTCCTCCTTTCGCGTTCGCGCGATCGTGCTCAATCTCGCGCGCGCCGCTGAACGCGCGAGGACTCGAACAGCTATACGGTCGTTACAGTCGTTAGCAGCGGCCCAGACCAAATCAAATCAGACGTCGCGCGGAGTGTCGTCGCACTCGCGCTCGCATTGCGTCGTGTCGCGTCGCGTCGCGTCGCGTCTGCGAGTTTCGAATCGAAAGGACATCTTCCTCGACGAGCAACGACGAAGGCGCGCGCCGGCGAGAACTGATCTTCGGGCCGGTGCGCGATCTCTAGCGAAACGTGTGTGCCTATCGCCGTCTCCATTTCACCCGATTTGTCTATCTCGCTCACGCTCCGACTACCACCCCAACCACGCTATTCCTCGTGGTACAGCAATAATATCGTTTCCCGCGCGCAGTGCGGATTGGCTGGTGCAGTCGCAACCGAGGAGCGGAGCGGAGAGGAGCGCCGGGGAGCTACCAACACGCTCCGTTTTACTCGCGCTAGTGCCGTCAACGGGAGAGGAGCAGAGGAGAGAGTGGTGGAGCGGCAAGGTGTAGAGAGCAAGCGGCACAGCGGCGGCGGCGGCGGCGGCGGCGGCGGTGGCAGTGCTTTGCTTCGACGGAGGGCAGCAGCGTGTAAGAGGGGGAAGAAGCGAGGGAGAGAGAGAAGAGAGGTAGTGGTTGTAGCCGCCCGACCGACCGACCGAGTTGTTTCATTCATAAAAAAGTTCTTTATTACTCTCTGTGAGCGCATGTGCTATTCCACCACGGAGGAGGAACGAGTACTACTACTCCCCCGACCGGCTGCGACGGCGTAACCGCGTTTACACACAGTATTATTTACTACTGTGCGAGATACGAATCGGCGCCACACGCCGTACCGGCAGCACGGCGTACGGATCGTTCCGTTTCCGCGTCGCTCCGTCGTCGTCCAGATATCCATCGTCGTCATCGTCCGGAGAGGAAACATTTTGCGGCGCGTGTGTCTGATCCCTTCTCGAGAACCGACCTTCCAATTTCACTCTTTTCTCTCGTGTTGTTCCGATCCAGAAATAGATGATCGCTTGAGTGATGTGAGTTTGAAATTTGAGCTCGACGAATCGAGTCTCGAATCGTCGCGCGAAAGGAAGACTCGAGGGGGGGGGGGACGAGAAGAAAATTAGTGCATTGTAACGTCGTCGTGAACCACTCCTCGCAAGCAACCTGGATCAGCAACAAGAATCCGCCGTGGATCTTTCCACAGAAACGGGGGGAGCTACGGATCGAAGAGATCGTAGGCTAACGCGTCGTCAGCCTAGCTTGAGCTATCAAAATTACAGCCACTTGACCAGATACGACAGCTTGAACGTGAGTGATCCTGGTCCTAGTACGAGTCAAGGTACGTGTACGCAAAATACGATGCCACGGAGTACGAGATACAATGCCGCGGAATCGCGCTCCTCGGGCAAGCGACCGATGAAGGCGATGCTGCCAAAAGATAAGGTCAACGCGATTGACAGGGTGCACAGCGGCGAATCGAAGGCGGCGGTGGCGCGTGACATTGGCGTGCCGGAATCGACTTTGCGCGGATGGTGCAAATCCGAAGATAAGATCCGCATGCAAGCTAATCAGCAGGCATCCGGAAAATATGAGCACACCTTGACAACGTCCAGTTCGGACAACAGTCCGGATAACAGTCGACCGGGTTCGTCATCGCGATCTACGCCAACCGGTCAAGCTACGATCCTGGGACTCTCGACTTCTGGCGTTGCGGACAGACCTAACGAGGAGCCTGAACCCGGTCCGGCTCCGAAAAGAATGAAGATTGACAACCTCTCGCCATCCGCCGCCGCAAATATGTCGACATCGGCTCGAGTGTCCACGCTAGCAACGAATGACATGCTTACGCAATTAAGCTTGTACAATTTACTCGCCGGTGCATCCGATTCGCAGACGCAGATGCAGTCACAGGCCATAAACTTTTTAAATTCCTTTCTGAAGGATCCGCTTATGAGCACCACTTACTCCAGATATCCATCGTCGACAAATATTCTCAGTGACAGTCTGCAGATGCATAGGAACAACGGTGGGATGACCAACATGACCAACATGACCAATCTGAACATGGCGTTGGCAGCTAATATGATGTCTGTTAACAACGCCCTACTCACTAATGGGAATAAAAGGAAATATAGCAACACATTTTCGTCGGCCACCAACAATCCGAGATCATCGAGGAGGCAGAGCAGCCAATCGCCGAACGCGAGAAATGTCCCGGCCGGGAGCATCTCTCAACCGTCAACAAACAATCGAACTTCCCCTCTGTCGATCAACAATCGAACCTCCCCGCCATCGACCAGCAATGAACCGGTCCCGTCAACATCGGCGAACAATATCCGCGATCCAGTCGTGCAGCATATCAATTCGCTGATCAAACCAAAGAGTGACAGATTAGATGCTATAGTAACTCAATTGCAACCGCAAACACCACGAGTATCTAACATAGAAGAAATAATAACTAATAGTACCGTAAGTAATAATAATAATAATGTCGATCACGTTGATCACGAAAATGCGAACCAAAACTCTTTAAATAACACCGTGCCACCAGGGTTTGATAGAATAGTACAAGATTTTACCAAATGTGTAGATTGGTTATCTAAGTATGGCTCACGTGTTTGTACGTTCAATCAAGTAAGTCAAATGAATCAGATTCTCGAGAATCTGAAATTTTGGTCTAATAATTTGCAAAATGCAACTAATGAAACCAGCAGAAACACTAACGGTACGAGCTAGCTGAGGCAACGTAGGAAAAAATGACATGTAAATAAATTGTAAATGAATTTATAGCATTGTATTGTATATATAGAACATTATCAAAATCATTAACGAATTTGATTAGATGCACTAGTATGACCTGACCGATTGGTGCACATTAAATTCGTCGTACACGAATCGAGATCATGAAGATGATATCATGAAGATGTGTGAATTGTGACATGACACTTTTAGATTAAATTAGTGTACAGCAACTTTTATGTGCAACAACAATGCGTACCAGTACAGTCCAATCAAATTTGCTAAAAATGTATATATGTACATATATGAACATACATGTACACATATAAAGACGAATGCAAACGTGTACATATCTGTATAGACGGAGCTGTATAAGAATATGTTTGTGCACAAAAAAAAACATTAGAAATGAGATAATAATCGGATCTATTAATCATGCGCACGCATAATCGTAGATCCGTTATTATTATTTTATTTCTTTTTGTTTTATTACGTCTTTTAGAATGTTTGATGAAACAAAGACGCGATATTCAGGGACATTAATGAATATTAATAGATAAAATTTTTCCTATATTTTTCTACCTCCTTACTTTTAAATTTCGCGATTCAGTGCTTGTAATATGTTTTGTATATGATGTCTTGATCGTTAACAACACCGAAGTCCTATTGATTACTAAACTTTAAAGTTTAACTACAATTAAAACTAAAATTACCTTAAATTTGACGTTCCAAAATTACTTCAAAATTAAAAAGAAAACACTTTAATATCAAATTACTTCAAAATTTAAAAAAAAAAGAAAAGTATTTTTAAGTTTAGAATTAATTAATTTTAAGTTTATTATAATTTTTCCATGTGTAATAACGCCACTTTTAAATATTTGAAATTAATATAATATTTGTGTGACAAATTCCCACGCTCAGCTTGCCATGTATATGTAAAAAAGATTTAATACTTTTATGTCTAGGAGTTTGTTATAATTTTTCTAAAAAAGTATGAAAAATTCAAACTGTGCACCTCGACAATATAATTGTAAAAGAAAACGTTTAAATCGCTCTTTTTTTACCGGCAAGAAGATTTGTTTGCTTACCATAATAAAAACGTTATCCAGTGGCTGGTACTCGATGTAATGACTGATGAATTTTACACATCCTTGCCACGTATATAGTTCTGGATATTTTAATATACTTCTTTTGATATTGGTAGATACAAATTTCTACGCACAGAAAGAAAAGATTTGTTCTAGCAATGTTTATCGTTCCTTTTTTTCTAGAGCAAATATTTCTATCATCATTTAATTTGCATTAAGTAAATTGAAATGTAACTAAATTTAGATTATCAGTTATCAGTTAGATTATTATTATTTAAGTTAATTAAATAATTGGAAATCAAATGACGTACTTTGTAAATATTTTTTGTGAAATCATTTGACGAACGATACTGCTTATGCAACTTTTTTTTATTATACGATTAATATGAATAAGAAAATTTTCAATCAACGCATATACCGTGCATATGCGAGCGTGAGTTTAAATTTATTTTGTTTAAGAAAAATTTAATTTAAGTTTCAAAAATTTAGTGTTCATCTGCTTCTAAGACTGCGTGTATAATAATAATGCGGAATAATATCATAGTTAAGTGTCATACTTGATTAATAGTGGTAATCTCGTGTACAACGTATATATTTTGTACATTTGGTTTCCTTTTTCAATGCGTCCGACTTCAATATGATGAATTTTAATGTAATCTGACGCGAAAAAAATTTGAAAAATGAACAAATATACATAAAAATACTTTTAAAAAATTTAAAGATGCGATGCGATTAAACATTTCAAGATTCAATGTTCTTGTTTTCGTAAAGAAATCTGAAATTGTTAAATTAATTTTCTTTCTCACATATTTGTTCATAACTTCTGTATAAATCATGTGCGATTTTATTCTTCTATACCCTATTTTTCATCTGTATTTACAAAATGCCAATGTTGCATAAATACACGATTCACGATTGATACTCTATTAATTAAGTTGTGTAGTAAAATGTATTATAATTTTACGTATTATAGTTTTAAGAATATAGTTTTAAGAAATAAATATAAGACCACGTGCTTCGTTTAATTAACTCTAAAATCTAAAATCTAAAATTAAAATTAAATCTAAACTTAAAAGTAAATTAATTTTAAGTTTATATTATAATTTTTCTATGTAAGGGTGATTCACATTTCTAAGTATTTCAAATTAATACAATATTTGTATGAAAAATTCGCACGCTACAGCTTGCCTGTCATACATGAGAAAGGGACATGATATTTTTATGTCTAACCGAGACTAAAGGGATTACGTCGAAGGTCTTACATCTAATCTGTCTAAATTTTTACGTTTAGGAGATTATTATAATTTTTTTTTAAGTATGAAAAATTCGAACTATGCGCCTCGACGATATAATTGTAAACAAAATTACAAAAAGAAAAACCTTGGATCACTCTTTTTCACCAGTAAGAAAATTTATTTGTTTACTTATCATAATAAACACTTTAGCCAGTGACTAATACTCGATGTAATCACTGATTATTATGAATTTTACACATCCTCACCACGTATATAATTCCGGGTACGTCAACATACCTCCTTCAAAATTAAATCTAACTAATCTAACTAAACTTAAAATGAATTTAGTTTTAAAGTTTAGTTTAGTTACATTGGTTTGATTTAATTTTTATTTTAAATTTTAGATTTTAGATATAAGAATCATTACCAAAAAGAACCTGCGCTGTGACTTAAATATAAGACTGTTACACGTATTATAGACTTGTAAAAATATTTGTCACTGTCGCGTAATTTTATGCAGGAAAATTCTACCAGAAGGCGGACAAAACTCACGTAAAAGCGCACACAAAATATAATTACAACGACGTTGGCTATTAATATCTGTATTTTTGAAATCAAACTTTTTAAAATCGATAACTTTTAAAGATATTTCTTTAAATTCTTTAGCTACATAGTTTAATATTTCATTTCTAATGTTTTCCAAAATATCTTTTATTTTTATCATAATAAATTTTGTCATAATAAATTTTGCGATTGTAATTATGCATTATAGGCCGCGATTTGTTAGCCAAAAATGCGCAGAAACGTGAAAATAAGAAATAAGGGTCTAGCTCGATAAGCAAGTAAAGTGGATTATGTCTGATCAAATTGGCAGGATATTTTTTTATGCAAAATGATTCGCAAATAAATCTCAAAAGATCTTTTATCGAGATGTCTTGCCAACACAATTTGATGAAGCACAATTCACACAGTTACCATGAAATTTCTTTGCGAGTTTTTAATTTTGCATTTATCAACCGATATGTGTCCGTTATTGTAAATTTAATTCAATTTAGCATATAATATATGAAATTTTATCAGTATTTTCAATATTTTCAGTATTTTCAATATTTAGTGTGAGTCCATCAATGTAAGAAAAGTTGATAAATATGAAATTTAACTAAATTAAGAACTGGCGCTTATTTAAATGTAATATTAATTGTAATTGACGTACACACTGCAACAGTATATTAGTATAACGTTTTATTTCTAAAGTTTTAATTTTTGTAAAAGTCGAGTGATAACTTTGTACGAAATTAAATTGCAGATTGAAAATATAAAAAAAAGTAATAGACAGAAAATAAAGATGAAAATGTAAATTTTGTCTTTATTTAATACCCTTCAATCCTTAGAAAAGTAATTCTGTTATTATTTTTAATCAAAATTAGCGAGCGAGATGCCAAATGTCGCTTGGTTGAATGTCAGAATAAAACGCTATGATATATAGTTTATCTTAATACACCCCTATTTCTTTATTCCAATTCTGCAATTGTTTCTTACATTATACTGCAAGAATTATACGTAGAATTTTATTCTAACTTCTGATACAAATTGCAAGAAGAAAAAAAACAGCCTTAAACAGACATTCTTTTCTTAATACTACGTGATTCATATATATTTAATCTATGCAATAGTATGATCAGCTGATCGTAACAGCTGACTTTGCAAATCAGCTGATTTTACGTTTCACACTGGTCGTATTTATGTTCCAGTGGTCCGTATTTATGACAATCTTGTACATTCGCAAATTGCAAATACAAAAAATTAAATTACATTACAAAATTCTACAAACATGAATGTAAAACATAAGGCTTTTATACGATTAACTTTCAACTAACATGCCATCCTTTTTTTTCATTTACCGATATTTATATTATTTGTCAGATCCCTTTAACAATTTAAGAAAAAAAAAGGGAAATAATTTAGCTTTCATTAACAGAGATTATGTCATTAAGATTCGTATAATAATTAGGATAAAAGACAAGGACTTTTTTTATTATTTAATATAAATTCTCATCAAGAGACTGCTATGTAGTAGCCAAGGATTAACGTCTTTCGAGATCGAATTTTACTCACTTGCACCCGACATTCGTTCTCGCAGGCCAACAACAGTGGTCGGCGATTCGCGTGCTTCGCGTGGAACTGCCGACGAAAGTTTTCCGCGTACCACAGCAGCAGTCGCTCTTTGTCACTAACGCAACGGTAAGTATCCGGAAGTGCTTGCGTATAGAGGTCTTCCGTGATCATCGAGACATCCGGCCAACATAACTTGATCAAACACAATTCGCGTTGCACTTGCCGCAGCATTTCCTTAACAGTACTAGCAGGTTTCTCTATTTCGTGCTCGTCCTTCGGACGTCTATCCAGTAATGCCTTGCGTAGGTCGTCAAATTCGAGTTCCTCTTCCTCTTCGACCGCACGATTCGTCACAAGGTCGTTCATTGCGACGGCAATCGGACTGTTCGACATGGAGTGTAAAAACGTGCGTTTGATTAAATGGTCGACCGCGAATGTTTATTAGCGCGATTACGAGACCACGATTCGAATTCGCGTCGACATGCAAACAAGCCTTGGTCGCTACGGCAACGCGATGTGGCAAGTGTATCACGCCTCAGGTAAGTAGGTGGCAGCATCAAGTGGAATAATAAAAATATTGAATACGCATTATATATAAATATTTTTTATATATAAGCTTTTATAAAATTTGATATTTGTTTACGAGAGTAATCATGTGTATTGCTTACAAAATTATTCGACAAGAAAAATTCAAGTGTGACATCTTCCTTTAACTTATCTAATATTAACAATCTTGCAATTTAATTAATTTTTTTTCTGTATTGTGTTATACAATTTATAACAATTTACATCGCTTGTATTGGCCACGTGAAAAAGGTTCGTGTAAACATAACGGAAACGATACGTAAATAATTCATATAAACGTAATCTTAAACTTTATGGCTCATGGTTTAAAGACCTCAGTGAAAGGAAAACTATCTGAGGTTTTTGGGATGAGGTTTGAGGGTGAAAATTGGAACGAGTTGTATGTTTTGACCGATATTCAACTTGTCTCCACCTTGTTATGCACTCTGCGTGCAGTCCATGTGTCAATTGGCACAAGCTGGCAGACAAGCTGACAATCGCCCGGCTTTGCAACGCGTGCCGAGCTCTTTTCTGGATGATTTAAAATTTCTTTTATGGGAAGTTATGGGAATACTAAGGAATATTATATAGGTAAAAATAAAATAGGGTTTACAATACAAACGAAGGACCTAGAATTGTTACTTCGACAGAGAATAAAGAAATAAATAACACCTCGTTGTGTTCGATAAAAAGGCTGTAGATTAAGCATAAAGATGTAGAATCAGAAATATCATTATGTAAAGGCACAGTTACGGGTTTTTATTAGGAGGTTTTTATTAAGAGATAAATGTATTGTGTGTAAAAACTCGAGTAAACGGAGAAAAGGATCTTATTTTGGTAGTTATTTTCACAGATTGGAAACATACAATATCCGTTTAAATTTAATGTGTTAAATTTAATGTCAGTTAATCATAGTAAAGAGACAGACAAAAAAGTTTTAGAATTTATATTTGACAAAGACGTATCGTGTAAAGACCCAACGGAACAGAAGAAAGATTTTTATTTTAATAATTATATGTAATGTGAAAATGTCAGCGATGAATTTCAAGATCATTTCTACAGAGACTTTTGTCAGATATTGTTTACGTTATGTACTCACACGAATCTTTTTTTATGAGACAATACGATCCAATTATTATAAATTGAATAATTAAATATAAAAAAAAACAAGTTATAAAATTGTTAATATATCTGAATTGTTAATATTATAATTAAATTTTAATATTAATAAAATAAAAATACATAATATTAAAAATAAAAAATAAAAATTAATTTTTACTTCTTCTAATGAAGTCTGAATAAATCTGAATAACTTTTTTATTATCCATTAATTACGGTTTACATATATGATATGTAAAATATAGTTTACCTAGGTTACATTGTATATACATGTAATATAGATTTTATTTATACTTTATGTAACGTCCAATTTTGGAAAACGCATGGTGATCCGTTTAAATTTAATATTGACACAAAAAATTATTTTATTTAATAAATATGAAATCTAAATGTGAAATCTCTTTGCAATATTGTCATATGAAATTGTAAATGAAAAAATAAGTACATATTTTTTGGCAGAAAAAGATTTAGCTAGTTTAAAGATTTGAAAGGATAAAAGGGTTTACCATATTTCACATAAAATATCAATTATGTTGTTCGTTTACTTACTGTCGGTAAAGAAAAAGTCGTCTTAAATGTTATCTAAGGAAGATTATCACTCCAAGCAGTTTGATGAAAAATTAATATAATATTCTTGGAACCTTTATTTATTCATACAAATAAAGTAATTTAAATTTTGACGTTCAAGATTTTTGAGAAAAAAATTAGTGAAGTTTATGTGTGTTAAAAAAAAACACATATATTTTATATACACGGAAGTGTGTCCTTTTTTTACAGCTAACAGATAAGTTCTGATCTTTTTTTTTATTGCATTACATACAAGACCATTCCAAAAAACATTAGCAAATAAAAAATGATTACCACAATATTATTATTGAAATAATATTCAACATGTAATGTTTTAAAATATGTAGTTCAACTTTACATACAACATTATCATTGTAAACAAAGTTTGATGTATAGCTTGAAATTTTTACGGTGTTAAAATAAAAGTGAAATGTAGTAATAATGTGTTTTGCCAGATTTTATTCACATCTCCCGATCGCTATCTTCCAGATAAAGATACTCATCAATTAAGTATAATTACGTTTGCTTTATTGAAACTTCTAATTACGTATCTAATATATCTATTCTTCATACTACTAATTTTTGATATAAAGTGTACTAGAATTTTGTTAAAAATTATCATATTCTCTGGAAGATATCTCACGGATAAAGTTATTTAGAAATGAGGAAATTGGACATTTAATGATTTTCAAATATTCCAATAATGTTAGACAATATTGAATATATTTAAATTTATTATTATTTATATTATATTATATTATATGTTATACCAACCTTTAGATAATATAGCTTTTTATACGTACTTATAGTACAAGTGTGCCATTATATCAGCTGTAATCACCGAATTACATTTCTACATTATGTTCACACATCATATATTCGATGTTCATACATCACATATTCGATGCTAACACACTCACAACAAATTTATAATATACGGGGCGATCAGTGCAAACACTTTCATCAATAAACTACAGTAATCGGTTTTATATGCATTTCTATCAATATAGATCAATTTTAGTCTTGGTGCATTACGCAAGATACTATAGTATTGTTTTGAAAAATTGATTCAAGAATTTACTTCCAATTCGAAAATTAATCAAAATTGTAAAAAATTCATCAAATTCAACAGATATTTAAAAAATTTTCGATTTTTATTTTCTATTGAAACATCTTTTCAAGAAGCCATTCTTGAGGTTGATTGCTAAAGTAGTTTTGGAGTTTAACCTGGAATTTCTAGAATTTTTTAGAATTTAGAATTTTTCTGGTTGATTTAAATTCTAAAACTTGATTGTTGCAATATTTTGATAATCTTTTTTTTGATAATTTGATAATCTTAAACAAATATAATTTGCTTATATAAAGAAACAAAATTTCTTCATGTTAGCAAATTATATCTATTTACGATTTTATGTTCTTGCTTATATATGAAACAATAAATCGTTTATTTGACCTCAATTCTTTTCTGTGTATAGAAATTGATAACTACCCCGTTCTCTAAAGTTTAATGTCCTCCTTGTATATAATTCAGCATTCTCTTCATTGTCAAGATCAAGATTTTACCTTAAAATTTTTATCTCAAATTTGTTTACGAGACTTGCCACTGCAACATCAAAGTTTCATATTTAGTTCTTTGAAAATTTCACAACTATGCATATCTAAATATCATTATTTTGAATAAAATCTTACCTGATAAAAGAAAATTTCCTTGCTGTTATTTCTGGAAAAAAAAAAAATGTTACGGAATAAAAATAAAATAAGTAGATTAAATAATTTCGTAAAAATGATCGACTATTTTAAAGATGCTGTGTAACTTAAAAAGATCGATTAAATAACCAAAAATATATGCTCAAAACGCAAAACTTCCACTTATATGAACAGATTTGTTCTTTACATAAAACTCTTTCTCTCTTTCTTAAGTTAAATATTTGCAGTATAAAAATTAGAAAATTTTTTTCTTTTTAAACAGTAGGTTTTTTTCACAAAGAAAACAACGATATTTTTATTATCGGGAAGTCGTGGAATCTGCATTTTCTAATAGAATAGAAATGGTTACCTTTGTCGAGATGACCTGCTGAGAATTGCTAGCAGCGTACTTCCTGGTTGCCCTGCACCTATCTCTTGATAGTCTGTCGGAGATTTCTAACAATCTCCGACTTTTTCGAGGAAAACTTCATTACTATTGGCAGCAAGATAGAGGCACCGCTCGTGTACATTCCAGTATATTCCAGGATTTCATGTATATTCCAGAATTCGATCATGGAACTGTTTCCCTACGGTGGAAAAGTGAAAATTAGAGTAAATTCGAAATCCAACAAATTGCTCGGATTGATTTGTAATAGTGTGAGAATGTTGCTATCGGTTAATGCAAGCGTTTTGTAAAAAAAAATTTTTAACTAGTCAATATTAGCCGGAAACACATTTCACAAGAGACTTCTGTGCATATGGCCAATATGACAGACTAACAGCAGAAAACGAGACAAACACGAACTGCAAATTCTGCTCGATTTTTGCGGCCAATCTGTTGGCTTGGTCTTGTTTTTTACTTCAATTTAGCGACAAATAGCGCAGACATTGTGCACAATTTATTATCATTCTGCCATTAAAAATCGATGGCATGCTCTGCGTGAAATCTGTTTCTACAGGTTTGACTGTCTGAGATAATGAATTACTTATCCATTAAGTTGAAATTCTGGATCAAAACGTTAAACGTAGAAGTAGCGTTTTCAAAGAATCGGACAGATCACAGGACGTATTCAGCGAAGACCAATTTTAACTCCTAAAATATAATAAATCATTAGTTTATTTGAAAGTTAATTACTTATATTATTAATATTTGCTATACCTGTTACATTTATACATCCAAATGTTAGCACAATGACCACATAGCATGTACGTTTGCACGTACAATGACTTGTTATCATTGTGATGTTCAGATACCTGCGCACGTGCCCTGTAAAAAAGCTGTAAAAAAAGGACATGCTTCCGTGTATATAAAATATGTGTTTTTTTAACACACATAAACTTTACTAATTTTTTTCTCAAAAATCTTGAACGTCAAAGTTTGAATTACTTTATTTGTATGAATAAATAAAGGTTTCAAGAATATTCTATTAATTGTCGTCACTTAATTTTGTAACACGATGAATAAGTTATTCCAAAAGAAAGTCTTAAAGACAGCATCTTCCCATATCTTATGTAGACTGCGATCCACTTGACGCTACAAATGCTTCGAAGCATTTGCTTAACCACTCCGAACAAAGAATTTTACAATAATAATAATAAATATGAAAGAATAAATTACTTCAAAGCATAAAAATTTAAACCGAGTAATTATATAGAAAGTAAATACATAGAAATCGTCTCTCTACGCAAGCTACCACCTCACCTCAAATTTTGATAAAAAGATAATTATATATAACACTCGTTTCAAATTTTGATAAAAATACACTCATTCGACGTGTTTTCACTCAAAACAAAAAAATCCGGCGGAAAAAAAGCAGCACCTGCCTCGCAAAGCGAGATATTAATTGTTAAAGTTGATAACCATTCAGGTTAGGAGACTTATGTTATACCAGCTGTATTACGTTTGGACACTCACGCACTGTAAGTTTCATTATATCTTTATCGCTCGTTACATGTGAAAGGAAGATAGAATGAAGCATGAAGCTTCCAGCACATGAACGTCCAAATGTACCATGTGCGCATGCTTCGTGACCATACCCGATGAGAACAAGAATTCATGTCCTCATCATGTGGATTATCCAGTGAAATCCACGTTACCAATCGAGGATAGTTCTCTCAAAAATGATTTTAGAATCCATGTAGAAATCTAATCGACATTTCGAATCGATTCTTTCATGAATTTCCTCGAAATATCCACGCAAATATAACATCGTTACACCACATATCCCCAATGAGCAACACAATATTTTTTTAACACTTTAAGAAACATTTTTCGCAATGAAAAAACGAATATGTTTAAAAATGTTAATATTAATGGGATAGTTGATCTCTTTTACATTAAAAAAATATTTATTTTAATATTGTGAAAATATTTTAATAAAATCTCGCCTTACTAAATTTATGAATCTATCATATAATAAAAAAGAAATCTTAATAAAAATCAATTTTGTTGTAAAGCAGACGTCTGTTGCCTGCTGTAAAATTTAACGTGTTTTATACTTATCAGTTTAGTAAGGCAAAAGATTTTAACAATATAATTTTATGAAATGTATTGTTCTGTACTACATGGGTTTACGACTTAAATTATTAATTTTAATAAATTCGTTTTATAGGCCATTAACTTTAATTTAATATAGTTTAAAAAAAAAATTAACTTTAATCCTGATTTTACAGAATTCCAAATTTCTTTACATAAATAAAATAACAAAATTAAAGAGGACAATGGATATATTAATAATTAAATGTTATTTTTAAAAATTAAATAAATTTTATTTTTTTGGTAAATCAAGTTTACATGAAATAACGAAGAAATTGTTTCTTAAACATATACAAATTTATTTTCTTTATAATCTTTTTCTGTAGATAGGTAAATTTTTAACTTACGAAAAGTTACTCCTGATTATTAAGTTACTTCGAACCATAATTTCGAGAATCTTATGATAATATTAAAAAATGTTTTTTTATAAAAACAACAGATTGTATAAATTAATATTGATAAATATTGTACATAAAATATTTTTATGTAGTTTCATATTACTTTATAATATCTTTACATTAAATACAAAATTGCTATTACCTTTTCAAAAAGATTTATAAAAGTGTCTCCTGGTAATGAAATTTTTCTTATCATTCTCATTTTCTTCTTTCCTTCCTCTTGCTGCGCCAGCAATTTTTTCTTCTGGTAACATCACCAACATACTAAGGAAAAAGAAGCAAACACATTAATAATAAAGTAATCCTTAAATTAAATGTCTATTTTTATCAATAAGATGTAAAATATAAATTTTCTTACTAATTTTGCCGTTACATCTTTTTTGTAGGGCTTTAAAGCTCTCTTGCGATCACTTTACTTCCTATTGCTGCTTGGATAGCCATTTCAAAAAGTTATCTAGGTGTCGAGAAGCTTGACACACAAATTCTTGCCTATCTGAAATGCTTTGTTTCTATGTACAATTGTGCATAATACTTCCACCAATTTTCCATTTAATAAAATATTCAATTAAAATGTATATACACCAAAAATGTGCGGCGAACAATTGATAATCATGATCTTCGTAATCAAAACTAGCGTAAGTTTGCGAACTTATGCGCTTTAAGACATCGTGTAAGTCAAGAATTACTTCGCTCAATGACATCACGTAGCATAAATTTGTCATTGCCAATAGTTTTATTTAGTTTTTCTACGTCTCGCTTTTCCCAGCAAAGGGATATAATTTCTCACATCTAAGTATCTGTATAATTTACAAAATATTAATTCGTAAACATAATTTCGTGAGCGGCTGTCATTGCGGAGATCGCGACTATGTGTATTGAAAGGCTAATAATGTATAATAATTTTTCTTTAATCCTCTCGTCAATTCTTACCCCGAGAAATATCTGTAACATACGATGTCTGTTGATTAGTCTGGATACGTTATATGTACATCCTATACATGTTGCAAATATTACTCACCCCAAGATTGTCTTCTTCTTCGTTTTCTTCAGATTAACTCACTCATTCACTCACTCGCGAAAATACGAATAAGATCGCGCGATATCTTGATCCTGCGCAGGAGATTTGAAAAGCATGCAAATATAAAGAGAAAATTTATTACTGACTCACCAACCGATGCGCAACGAGCGGAGTTATTCAGCCACAAAGCTACGATGATACTGTAACACATAAACATAAGATTCAAAAATTAAAACTGTGTTTAAAACAATCGACATTTCAAAAGTTACTTTTTATATATCCAGAGAAAGGTTTCTTTGAGTCAAAAAATATTTGTTTGACTCAAAGAAATTTGTGCATTGCTATACTGTTAAAAAAATTTCTTTGATTTGAAGAAATTTTATGATTGTTCCTTTACAATTACAATTAAAGAAATACTTATCGTGCAACGCAAATCTTTCTTTAAATTAGAGAAATATATTTTTAAAATCAGAATAACTAACAATAAATTGTGTTTTACATTTCTGCCAGTACTTTCTTTGAATTAAATAATTATTTATTCAAGTTAAACGAATTATTTAAAAAATTTAAATAGTTTATTTACTTTAAAAAAGATGAATACGGTCATTTCTTGATACCAAATCAATTTTTATTTTCCTCAAAGGTATTTTTATTTCAACTTAAAAAATTTAAATTACAGAAACGATGTCATCAATTCACATATAATTTTTCTCTAGATGTGTATAACATTTTCTATAAATTTTCTTTACGTAACTTTTTTTAATTTATTGTGATAAGATCAAATGAAAGGGAAAAAAATTATTAAATTCATATAAATAAGAAATTATATTTACCCCAAGGTTGCTCCGCTGAGGCCCAATGCCTGTCCCAGGCCTCCTCCTCCTCTCAGTGTCCTCAAGGTTGTCCTCTTCCACTTGTTGCACACGCGGAACACTCGCGGATAATACTAAATTTGCGCGCGTGGATTTATTATTTATAAAGTTTTTCGCGCGACACTGCTGGCACTTCGAATTTATAAAACCCATGATATGAGTTCCCATTCATAGGGATTCCCGTGGATTCAGCACCCCGAGTCGGCAAGTAGAACGCACGCGTACCCGCCCCCGAACAAGGGTAAGCCCCACGCGGAAGAAAACGAAATCAATGGTATTGAATTCCTACGCCTCTTGCCTCACAAAAATCACGTCTAAAATTGACTCGTTCATACGCCCAGCCAACGGATCATCGAGATCAGTCCCACTGGATCTTATATCCAAGCGGCGTCGACAAGACACTCCGGCAGGACGAGAGAAGAAGGTACTCATTGCCGACGTCTAGCATTTTAGACGAATCAGGAAATGAGAGCCAACCTCTCGTCACAAGCTTAACCTACAAGGCCAAGTTCTGACCAAGTCAGATTAAACGTCATTCACCTAGCTCGAACCCCAGATCCAAAGAATCCAAAAAGGGTGTCAAGGATCTAAGAAAGCTTTAGGATGGTGGACGAGAGCAAGAGAAACGCGCGAATCCAAGGCAACCGATCCGAACTCTAACCGCTTAGGACCGAACCGATCGCCGGAGACAGAGCGTGTAAACTCACACATCCAGACAGCCGCGCAACATGCATACGAACATGTCGTACAGCGGCTCGGAATTGCCTCGTGCACGGGCACTTCGGCATGGAACGTCGCGGTGCGGCGCGCACGCCCACCATGCGCAACGCCCCAGTAAGAATATTCACTGCCAAGCAGCGGGGGTGCGATTCCCGGCCCTCGAATTAGGATTCTATCGAATGGGAGTTATGAAAAGTTCATTAATCCAATACTTAAACGGCACTCCCGGAAAAAAACGCGCGACGCGACGAACCGGCTGCGGTTCGTTTATTTTATTACAAGTCGGCGACGATGGGTAATGTCCTCTTCTCGTCGCCTTCCACCTCGAAGAATATCTGTAACGTACGATATCCATTGATTAGTATGGATATGTTATATACACATTCAGTACATGTTACAAATATTACTCACCCCAAGGTTGTCTTCCAGATTTCCTCCTTTTCTTCAGATTAATTCACTCACTCACTCACTCGCAAAAATATACGGATGCGATCGCGCGATAATATTATTCTTTGATCCTGCGCAGGACATTTAAAAAGCATGCAAATATAAAGAGAAAATTTATTACTGACTCACCAACCGATGCGCAACGAGCGGAGTTACTCAGCTACGAAGCTACGATGATACTGTAACACACAAACATAAGATTCAAAAATTAAAACTGTGCTCAAAATAATTGACATTTTAAAAGTTGCTTTTTATATAGCCAGAGAAAAATTTCTTTGAGTTAAAAAAATATTTATTTGACTCAAAGAAATTTGTGCATTGCTATACTGTTAAAAAATTTCTTTGATTCGAAGAAATTTTATGATTGTTTCTTTTATTAGAATTAAAGAAATAGTTTGATCGTGCAACGCAAATCTTTATTTAAATAAAAGCAATATATCTTTAAAACCAGAATTACTAAATTGAGTCTTACATTTTTGCCAGTATTTTTTTAATTAAATAATTATTTATTAAAATTAAACCAATCATTTGAAGAAATAATTGATTTACTTTACAAAAGATTGATAAGGTTATTTCTTGAAATCAAATAAATTTTTATTTTTCTCAAAGATATTTTCATTTTAACTTAAAAAAATCCAATTAAAGAAACGATTTTATCAATTTAAATATAATGTTTTTTTTAGATGTGTATAACATATTCTATAAATTTTCTTTAAGTAACTTTTTTAAATTTATTGCTTTAAGATCGAATAAAAAGGAGAAAAATTATTAAATAATGCATAATATTTTATGAGCAACAAATTCAGATATTATTTTTATATTCAATTTCATTATTATACATATATTGCCCCGCTAACTTAATCTTCCGTTAGCGAAACATTATTAAAAAAAAAAAAAAAAACTAACAGAGCAACAAATTTTTTTCTTTGGAAACTTTTTAGCAACAAATGAGCAACAAATAAAAAAAAATAGTTTCAATTGATTCTGTTCACTTTGTTTCGCTAAACTTATAAGACGTGCTCGCGCTCGCAATTATTTTTTTCTGTGCAGCAACTTGGACAGAACATCAACTGGACATCAACAACAAGAATCTGCCATGGATCTTTCCACAAAAACGGAGAGAGCTACGGATCGAAAAGATCATAGGCCAACGCATCATCAGCCTAGTTTGAATTATTATCAAAATTACAGCCACTTAACCAGATACGACAATTTGAACATCAACCATCCCGGTCCTAGTACGAATCAAAATATGACACCGTCAACATTTACTAGACCAAATTCAACATCATTGTGTATAAGAGATAATGCCGCGAAATCGCAATTTTCGATCGAGAAAAGAGAGAAAAGCCGAAAAGAAAATCAAAGCAAGCGATCGAGGAAAGAGAGAGATATCAAAGTGAAGATCAAGGCAATTGACATGATATGTAGCGGCCAATCCAAAGTGGCGGTGGCGCGTGCCAGAATCAACTTTGCGCGGGTGGTGCAAATCCGCAGATAAGATCCGCATGTAAGCAAATCAGCGAGCATCCGGAAATTATAAGCATACTTTGACAACGTTCAGTTCGGACAATAGTCCGGATAATAGTCGATCGAGATCGTCATCGCAGTCAACGCCAACCGATCAAGATACGATCCTGGGATTCTCGATTTCTGACGTTGCGGACAGACCTAGCGAGGAGCCTAAACCCGGTTCGACTCCGAAAAGAATAAAGATTGACAACCTCTCGCCATCCCCCGCCGCAAATATGTCGACATCGTCTACATTAACAAATGATTTACACGAATGCGAGCTTACACAATTAAACTTGTATCGTTCTCTTTTACACTTTAGGTCGTAAATCGAATTTTGGACAGGCCTGGATTAAATTAATTATGATTATCATTATTATTAATCTTTAATAGATTACTTTAGTTAAAAAAAACTTGATCAATTGATTATACAAAATAAGTATCAACAATGGCTATGCACCATGCACTACGAGCGGCAGGTACCTCCCACTATCCTATCCCTCGTCAATGGCTACTCAAGAACGCTCCTCCCAATGCTCCACCTACAGTAATAATTTTATACAGTATACATTAAGTTTATACAAAATAATTTTTATTATATAAAATTGTTCTTTCTCATTTACAATTTATTTCTTTTATATAGAATTTTTTTATAAAATTGTATTCAAAGTCACCTTTATCTTGCATTTTTTATTAGTTTCATACCAGTGAGCTCAGTTTAAATATTATATAAATAATGAAACAATTTTTTTTTAATATCTTATTATCTCTAAATTTAAAAAGATGTTCATAAAAAGCTGTCCTGTTTTAGATTTGATGCATGAATTCTGCAAATTAATTATCTTTTTAATTACAAACGAAAAACAAATATCTTGATCTATAAAGTACACAAAGATTATGCCGCAAATTTTTAAATTATTTCTATATTATTTTACATATTTTTTATGAATAATTATATAATTTATTAGTCTCTTTGGGGTCGCCAAATAATATATACACTTTACGTTATATGCTTACATGATATTTTTTAAACAACAAAGCAATGTATATTAGTATAATATGGATAACATAATATAGATAAAAGTAATTGAGTAATTAATTAAATGATTGGTATCTGATTTTAATTTTTAATAAATTAAAAATATATATTATTAAAAATATAAAACAGAATCTAGTTTTTACTATTTCTTATAAAATTTGAATCTTCTACGAATCATCTATGAATTATTTACCGAGATAACACATAAAATATAATTTACATATTTTACACGTAATATAGATTATTTATATTCCAAGTTCGATTTTTGGATAAGGCCGTTATTTTTTGCAATAAATTCTTTAGTTTTTTTAAAAGTATTCTTTGTTGGCATCTTTGCCATATTAAATGCCTGTTAGCATCATTATTATTAAATAATTGATTTTCGATTTAATGAAGTAATATTTTCGTTCAATTAAAAACTGTAGGGGAAAGTAGGTAAATTGCACGCACCTAAGGGAAATTTATCGCAGTGAAGTGATTTTTAAAGTTGAAATCGATACGAGTACAGAAATAGAAACTTTAAACATTTTTTTATCATTATGTATTGTCATATTGAACAATTTTTTATTTGATAATGCTATATTCAGCAAAAAGAAGCAAGTGGTTAAACGAAAAAATTTCTCGGGCCTTGGGTAATTGTACGTGCGGTTGGATAAATGGACGCGGAGGAAAAATGAGGTTATAGCCCATTCTTTTAACTACACTACACTGCACTACACTGTACTAGTGGCACTATAGTTGATCTCACGTGGTCTCACGCCTTTCAAGATGGATGCGTAAAATTGTCGACGGCGGACTTGATTTGATAAATAAACAATTACTGGATGACTATTTAATTAAATTTAATAAACAATAGCTCAAAGAACGCAGGAAAAAACGTACTTTTGTTAGGTATAACAAAATTAAACGAATAAAGTAAAAATACAGACTTATTGCCTTATTTTCTGAACGCCAAAATCGCAAGAAAAATCATGATTTTACTTTTTCTTATTTTTTAAATTAACTACGTTTTTAAATGATATAACGTATGGTTATATATTTAAAAAATGCCTTCAGCCTACAAATATCGTCGTGATATAAGTTTTATTCATCGGGAAGGTGCCAAACCACGAAGCGTACAATTACCCAGTGCGTACAATAACCCTACTTTCCCCTATTTTAAGAATCCTCCGAACGATCCTGCCGAATAATTTATCGACATGTAGTTTGGCGCTTTAAAAATATATATAAAATCACACAAGATATATCAAAGAATCAAGGATCCTAAATATCGATCGCATTACAGAATAAATTAACTTTCGAATTGGTTTGGCAGATCGGCAATCCTTTTGTAAAATAAAAGTACGCATAAAAAAACTTGGATAGGATAGATTTTACGAGAAAATCGAAAAGAAGAGAAGAAGAAGCTTGAGAATGGCCCATACCCACGATTTGGCTGATATACGTTTATTAGAAAAAATTTTCGATACGTCATGCGCCATCTCTTCAACGTGAACATACACTACGATGCCAACGTACATACGCACAGTCGGTCAATACTTCGGAAAGCACGCCAATCGCGTCTGTTGGCACACCTGGCGAAGGGATGAGTGCCGAGCGCGCGTACACGAATTTAAAATTTTTCCTATGCTAACGGCTTACGCGCGATTCATCGAGTCGCAATTTATACGAGCGCAATCAGGACGCGACACAAATACTGAAACGTGAGGGCGAATAAACAGTAGATACAAATGAATTGACTCACCGTCCGTCGCTGGTCGCTCCGTCCAGCTCAGTCTCATAGTCTCAGCCGTCGCTTTCGAAGATCCAAGATTCTCCTCCTCTCGATTCATACTTGGCACAAACGCGCGACACTTGGTTCGTTTTCGGCATCCCCGACACGCACGCCCGTCGAAAACTCGAGATATGGGATACGGGGCAACGGAGAAGACGCGATTGAACGCGCGACGCGACTTCGCACCGTCCCGACCGATCGTCCATTGCCGTCTGACAATGAGTGACACGGAGGATCCAAGATTCACGACGATTCGTCTTGATTCATACTTGCCACGAACGCGCGATCCTTCGTTTTCGGCACTCTCGAAACCCTCCCGGTGCTCACGCGTGTCGGAAACTCGGAATAGAAAACAACGGAGAGGCTGCGAAACACGATTGAACGCGACACGACTTGCTACCATGCATTCGACACGATTCGGATGTCGGTACGAACGTCGACCCTTCACTTTCGGCAGTCCACGACACTCTCGAAACACTCGCTCGCGTCGGACACTCGTACGGGATGACGAGGGTGCGAGTTGGAATGCGCTGCGACACGCCGCGACCTTCCGCCATGCTCCCTAACCGACCGACTGCTGGCACTGCGTACTGCGTAGTCTGCGTAGCGACGTGACTGGCGCGTGATCGCGCCTGCGCGCCTGCGCGCCGCTACCGCCGCTGCTACGCAGTTCCAGCAATCGGTCGGTACGTCGGTTGGGGGTTACGGGGGAAAGTCGTGGCGCGTCGCGGGGTCGCGGCGCATTTCAACTCGCATCCTCGTTGTCCCGTACGAGTTTTTGACGCGAGCGAGTGTTTCGAGATTTTCATGGAGTGTCGGAAGTGAAGTGAGTTGTCGGGCGTTCGTTTCAACATTCGTCGTCAGTCGGATGCGATGTATGGTGAGAAGTCGTGTCGCGTTTAATCGTGTTTTGCATCTTCTCCGCTGCCTCATATTCCGAGTTTCCGACACCAAGTGTGACGAATCGTCGTGAGGAGGATCTTGAATCTCGAGAATACGTTCGACAGCTGCGGCCAAGACGGAGCTGGACGGAACGACCAGCAGCGAACAGTAAGTCAATCTGTACTCCCTCGTATCTGTTGTTTATTCGTCTCTACACTCTTCGGTATTCACGCCTCGTCCTCATTTCGTTCGCGTAAATCGTCGGTACAGTGTGGCGAATCAGTCAATCGTACGGTTAGAATGATTTGAAATCATTTGAAATTCGTATACGCGCGTTTCCTTTACCAGATGTATCAATCAGTCGCGAGTGACGTGCTTTCCGAGATTTAACCTGTACATTGACATCGTAGTGTATGTCCACGTTGTAGAGGTAACGTCTCGAAAAATCGTATCAGGTAAAATCTAAATCGTAGTGGTCATAGCTATTTTCTCAGGCTTCCTTTTTTCTTTCTTACAATTTTCTCGCAAAATTTATCCTATCCTATTTTTTTGTGTGTACTTTTATTCTACAAAAAGATTTTGCGATTTATCAAATTAATTCGAAAATTAATTTGTTCTGTAATGTGATCGGTATTTAGAATTCTCTTAACCTCTATGTTCTCTTATCTATGTTCTCTTATCTCTCTATGTTATAAATTATTTATATTTTAATTATAAAATATCCAACTTAACATGTATATTTTGCAATAAATAATTAAAAATAAATGTCCAATAATTTATGTTGAATTTAACGTAATAAGGAGATAGAATTTTCAATGAAATAAGATTTTGCAGATTACTTTTACATTAAGTTATTCGCTTCAATTACATCAAAATTATACTTGAGACAGATAATAACCGGGTTCTAAATTATCGAGAACATAACGAAAACATGTCGATTTTTAATCGTTTGACGATTACACAGAAATAGACGTGTACTACTGAGGGTATTTGGAAAATGTCGTGTTATCAACCATCAGTCTAACTTTTCATTTTTTTTATCTCTTGAATTTGAATCTAATTGTTGATAATTAATGCTTTATTAACGCGCGCGTGATTCCCCAGGCCAAACATCAAGTTATGCATTTGATGGTTCATGAATGCTTAGATTTATCATACAAATGAACTTACCTACGTGATAAATAAGTACTTTGTAAGACAATTTTAACAGTTTTTCACTGTACATGAAAAAAAGATAACATCTTAATTTTTGACATGCAAAATACAGCAGAATTTAAACGCAATTCTGCAATTTGAAATTTATTTGCGAGATTGAGTATATGGTAAACGACAAAATAATCGTAGTCATTGTAGAAACAAAATTCGAAATTATTTCCGTTTCAGGATTAGGACAAGGTAGAGAATTATTGAAATAGTTAAACACGGAATTTCTTAATGTTGTCAATGTTGCGGTATCGTTCGCATGCAGTTTGAAGCTTTTAAAACAAGAATCAACGGTAGTTGAAATGATTAAGATATTTTTTCACTTATGCTTATGTTTATTTATTAATTTTTTAGACGGAAGTCATCAAACTTGAAAATTTAATAAAAATATTCACAATGAGCATTCCTTCTTTCTGTCTCCCATACACACTATAATTCATTCTCTCTCACACGATTACATATTCTCTCACGCGCACTCTTGTTTTCTTCCTTACGCATTCGCTTTCGATCAGACATTCGTCTCTGTTACCTACACGGCCGTAACATTCATTGTGTCCAGAAAATACAACACTCGAGTAACTAACTTCTGAAAAATATATGGTATAGTTTCTAAAGTATATTTAAAGTATAATTTTATACTTAAAAGTATACTACCTGTGCCAAATGTTATTCAAAAGTTGTATCACTGTTGTATTTCCTGTGCGCAATTATTTATGAGCTTATTCGTAGGTATCGGCCAATATTTTTTTTTATCGCTATTAAATTCGTACCGATCGTTTTCGGTACTTGGATGTGTCCATGTATATATTAAGAACGTGTATGTTTGTGTGATGTGTATCGCATATGTGTACGTGTACTTGTAGTGTTGCAAGGCTGTATGTGTCGGTGTTGTATGGCTATGTGTGTAATGTATATGTACATTCAATTATTAATAATTATTATTAATAACAACAATAATTAATACGGATAGAAAATGTTCACGTTGAATGACTTAGTTCGCTGAACATTAATTCTTCAGTAGTACTCCGTAAGTAGTGAAGTTGTTACAGTTCAACGATGTTCTCGATTGTTCAACATGCACGTTCGGTCAAGCGAGGCCATTTTTTTTTCTATTAACACGACTTGCTCAGCTTCCATGAGAAAGAAAAGAAATCCCTTCATGCGAAGCTACCAGGATCTTCCAGCTCTAAAATTTACGCTTTTGGTTGGTTCGATCCATCGGAGCTGCCGATGACGATACACGAAACTGTGATCTTCACTATGTACTTCACATGATTAAAGATTGCGTTACAGCGTCATGCCTCGCAATTAGTGAACCGACATACAATATCGTTCAATTGTATTCGTGCTGATTGTGCGGATTCAATCCAAGATAACGACCATATCGTCTTGGCGACCCGCTCTTTGGAGGTGAAGCGGATTCAGGGGGAGGGACATTCTGCGCCACGGTTTGCGCGCGGCTCTTCGTAATTCCACCGAGGCCAGGGTTCTTCTAGCTCTTCTGCAGTTCGATAAATTAAAAGAATTAAAATACATCCAAATACATGTGTCACTATATAATTGCAAATATTAATGAATTAAGATAAAGATTCTTGCACCAACATTTAAAAATATTATTAAGGTTCCGAGATGAAAAAAATTAAATTAGAGAAATGAGAGTAAACGAACCAATCATAAAGATATACATTTCTTTTTTACCATAATTTTCTTTCAAATCATTTTCATATAATTGCTAAATATTATAATTGGACAGAAACTAAAAACTTTTTACATGGATTATTCATCAAGATTGATTCATGCTTGTCTTCAATAGGTCCATCTGATTTTTATACTAACTTGATCTGTTCGGTGGCGCGGAAATAAACATCATCGGGTGCATCCATCCACGACATGACCTGTTTACGCGCGTTACTTCGAGATAGCGGTGGACCGTGAGGCAGCGTATGTGGATGAGAAGCTCTGCCGTTAAGAGGTGGTGCGAGAGGAAGAACTGCAGGTGCGGGATGTTCCAGCGCATGTTTCGGGTGCAACTGTTGCGGATGATGAGCTCTTTTCGTAGGTGGTCCGCTAGAAGGAAGCCCAGCGTTCAGGGCGATACCTAGAAAGGGAAAGACAAAGGTTCGTGATAATTGTATAAGATCTTTGAATTATCTTAATATAATTATATTTTCAAGACATTTGCAAGGCGTATTATTAAAATTAGTATCATACGGAAAATATGGTTTTTTAATTATAGAACATTTGTTCATGAAAACTTATTTCCTATGCAAGAATTGGTTATTGTTACCGTTAATCATAACAAAAAAAAAAAAACAAAAAAAAAAATCTCGCCTGTGTAAAATTTTTTCTTACCAAAATATGGATGAAGTACTGCGCATTAAGCCCAGATTTATTTTTGTATAGCCTAGATTAATTTTTGAATATAAAATTCACACTAATTACTTACAAATAGTCAAATTACATTCTTGAGAAAAATTGTGTATCCTCTTACATACACTATATAATAATCTTTATTTTACAACTTTTCACTTTCATCCCAATTCACATCTAATTAGTAAAAAAAAAAAAAAATCAAGGTTGATATTCATAGTTGATCCTTATTTCAAGAAGTAAATAAATCCGTCTGAAGTAATATATTATAAGTGCTAATACGATCTCGTTTTTTATTGGTCGTAAATCAATCAACTGTTTTAACATCCAATCTTGAAACAGTATTCAAGATGGTCTCAAATATAAGAATTTATTATGAATATCCGTCTTATACTCAGAATTGTAGTGCCTGATTGACAGCACAAATTGTATAATGAAACTTACCATCAGAACCATTGATTTCGTCGAATGGTCTTGGACGTTTCAGGATATTTTGCGGATTAGACATGACAGGTTGCGGATGAGGAGGCGTCAATGTGAGCCTATCCACTTCAGGCTTGTTTGGTACCCTCTCATACAAAAGACTGCCGTCTATAACGTTAATACTTTATATTATTAGATAATATACCATGTATCTATATAAAGCTAACCGACTCAATTATTTCTGTCTTTGTCAGTGATACAAATACTTGGTAGTGTAAATTCTTTCCGCTTCGTATAAAATTATTCCAAATAAGATAGAATATGGAAATATTTATATTTTACTATATATGCAGCATACATTATACCTATCGCATCATATTACAGTATATATATATATATAGGGAGTCAATTAAAATAATTAAAAGTATTAGATGGATAAAATAATATAATGAATAATATTTTAAATACAAACAATCGTTACGCTTGTTAACAATCTTATGTCAACTATTTTATTTCTTTATAAAAAACATGTCAAAGCTACCATCTCGTGGTATCTCGATTTATTTAATTATCTTATTATCCGATTATTTTCTGTTTTTAACGTTATCACACATAAAATAATTGCATGTTATGTACCCGGTGCCTTTGGTGGACGTGGAAATGAGACTCGATCGGGTTGTTTGCGTAGTGCCGGGGCAGTCAATGTCAGCCAATCCCAGTCGCCGGGCTGTCGAGGTGAAGGATGATCGCCCAGACGCGAGGCGATGTCGATCACTTGAGGACGCGACCGAGGCCGTACGGCACGAGCAAGCATACGTAATTCTGTAGGTGTCTTGGATGCCAGCTGGGTGTATAGCTGCCGCAACGGTGCGACATTCACCGGTTGATGGGGCGCTCGCGCGGCGTGACGTGTGCGCAATTGCATGAAGCACAGACGTCGCGCGGCGCGCACCACCAAGGGGGTGCGCAAGTAGAACGCGGATCGAGTCTTCATGACCGGCCGCGGCGATCCGCCGCCGCCACCGCCGCTTCCGGCGGCGCCGCGCATATCTACTCCGTGCGCGCTCGCGTAGTGACGGCTCAGATGAGCCTTCAGTTTAAATTCCTTGCCACAGGTGGGAATGTTACATCGATGCGGCCTATGCGCGCCGCCCATCCCCTTGCTCTCTTCGTCCGATCCGGCGCCGGTGCGTTTCCTCTCGAGATCGACGTCGTCTGCGCGTGACGGCATCTATTTGCGACAAAGAGAAAACGGCGTAAGGATATACATTATCATTACTGATCTTGCCTTGTCATTGAAGCAGTCCTATGCATACCTTGAGTCCTCCGTACTTCTTCCAATACGTCCAACAGGTTTGACAAACACGGTATTGCATGTTCTGTGGTCCCCAGGGATACCACTGTGGACTCTGGACGACTTGACAACTCTCGCATTTTCCACCGACTCCAACCATAAGTATCCCAGAATTGTCACCCACCATGCTGCCGTTACTATTACCGTTCAAAACACTGGTCGGCTTTCCGTTACTGTTGCTATTACTATTGCCCAGAGGTACAATCGTGGCGGTAGAAGGTGCGGTTGTTGACGCGGGAGTCTTGTTATAATTTGGTATGTAAACTTGCTTCAGCTTACTCTCTGCCTCTACTGCTTTCACTCTTTTTTGCTGGACATATCGATCCGTCGTTTTCCACATGTAATAATATTCGATTACATTCTTCAGTGTTTTCCACGGTAACTGGAAGATGTAAAAAAAACGCATGTTAATAAATCTGCTAAAATAATTGCGTTCCTATTCATCCGTGTGTGCTAACGTATGCTTACAAAGTCCGCTCGTATATCCGCGAAGTCCTTTCCGTATTTCTCTAGCGCCTCTTCGAACAAATTCGCCTCGGACGCGCTCCATTCTTCCATCTCGTCTCGGCACAACACGGGGCCGGTACTAGGTACTAGAGACGCTAAGGCATTCGATAAGTCATAGGTGTGCAGATGCAACGTATCCATTGCATGGAACTGCAATGCAATTGACAATATTTAATAAAATGACAATACCCTCTCTAAAAAAATATCAATTTATCTTTCAATTTATGTTTATCCATAGAACTTGCGTCAAATGGAACGTCTCTCACCAGAGTAATGTCTCTAGATGCGGCAGCTGCGGACATATGCAAGGAGGGCTGCTTAACGGAGGACGAACAATCTAAGGCTCTCGCGAAGGTGCCTACTGATCTGCTAACAACAAGGAATTGATCGATCTGACGATCTGTCAAATTGTGTCTCGGAGTCCAAACCAAACTCTCTAAATCTTGTAACCTGCGAGAATCCGCCTCTCTCTCGGCGGGCGTCAGTACTGCTGGTATGTCTGTCGCTTGATATCTATTACCTACTCTAATTTCGCCTACAAAGTGAACAGATTGATACAATTTCGTTCATTTCTCTTTGTTACATGCGTAATAGAAAAGTGTACCTTGATATCTTACCTTTGTCAGCAAGCAAAGTACGTTGAGCAGGATCAAATACTAAGCAATAAAAAAATGAATCTTCCTTGTTTAGGTAGCTCGTTAAGGATTCGGTTTCATTCAATAACGTAACGCAGCACTTGCCCCTAATGTGCGTAGCAGGCAAGGTCTCCACTTGTCGTGATAAAAACAGTTCCCTGTGTTTCATTTGATGACGTTGCTTAGAACTTAATTCCGTTACTCCCCCAGAAACACCTTCTTCCATCCCTATACATGATGAAAAGTAGCAAAATAATATTTGTGTCGTGTATCTCAAGATAGGATATTATTTTATATAAATCAATATAAGTTTAAACAGAATCGACAATGAAGAAGTTAAAAAAGCTGAAAAATCATATATTGAACAAAATAACACGTTAACTTTCTAAGCAAATAATCTTCAAACTTCTGTAAATTGTCACATTTTACTTTTTATTAATTAATTAATTAAAAAAGCAGTCATATCGCTATAGAAGAAAGAGATCATTTTTTAAAGAACATGCAGAAGAGAAGTGCAATAACGATAGGACATTAGGACCTAATATATCGAGTATAAATATAAAGGACGCGAGGAAATGGAATGCTTAAATTTTCGTACTTGAAAATCTAACCATGAAACAATTTTCATTTTTTGTCGTTTGTACTTTTAACTAATAATCTTAATAATTTTTGTAAGAAAATTTGACATTAATTTGCTAACGAGTGGAAGTTGATTTACACGATGTCTTGCAGCTTTCGGTTAACCCGAGACTAACATGTCCTGCAGTAGCACTATCTTTTTAATTAATCTCTTACTCGTCTCATCTATTTCGCAGGAAGTTAAAGTAATGAAGTAAATGAAAGGCAGGGGACACGGCAGAATCAATGAAAACTCGACCACGATACTGAACCAAAAAGAGAAACATCAGCAAGAGCGGGGCAACATAAAGGCAAACGAAGTAATAATTACAAGGCAAAAACAATAATCTGCAACGGAAAGATATTTAACTGTCGAGGTAAAAAAAATTATGTCGTTTAGAGAAACCTCAGATTACTAAAGTGTCATCATATGATGCGGCGGGATTTTTATTTTACGAATGTGAACGATAGATGAATGACGATGAAGGTGTATGACGGCGACGAGTAGATTCGAGAATTGCACGACGATAAACCGGAAAGGGAATCTCGAGAAAATATTTAAAGTTGAACAGGATCAAGATCCCGGCGATTAAGATGTTCGAAAGAATCCGCCGTTCTAAATATACGATGTTAAAATCTTAAATACGAAAAGTCAATAATACTGAGCGAGATATTTATATGAATGATTATGAATGCATGTGAATGAATGATTTGTACGGGCACTTTGGTGGCAAAAGTCATCGAACCCCTCGTCAATCAGCTTAAAAGAAAATGGATTCGATTGCACCCGATTTACTGTCTCTTCGGCCTTACAGTGAAAATTGCCTTAATTCGCGACATACACCAAGATTACAAAGAATTTTAGTAATCCCGCCGCTAATCAATAGCCTTGAATCGTCATTGGCTTCTCTATAGGACTAATGAGATAATCAAAAGATGCAGATTGTTTGCCGTTTACCGACGAATCCACTAAACGCTTTCGAGCAAAAACAGTATATAATATCAATTTTAATTTTACTAATAACATGTAAAAACGATGACTTTTATAATTCAATATATAACTATCTTGCGTGTGTCCATGCCTATCATAAGTAAATCATTTGTTTTAACAACGATCTTATAGAATTATAAATAAAAATATATTAAAGTATTAAAAACGCCTGCTGTACTGTCGAAGCTGAGACCGTTTAAAATATTCAGACATGACAGAAATAAGATAAAATCATGCTCACAAGTCGGCAGCTATATTACTCAATGAAAAATATGAATGCTCAATGATAAAATTTTATACGCAACGGAACATTGTACATAGACGAAAACAAGCATACGCGTTCCTCACAATTGCTATTTCGCAGGCGCAAAAGACAAAACGAAAAAATTAGATTGATCGGTAATGGTCATCTTTTGATCGTCTACTCTCACTCACCATGGGGCTCTTGGGCCTCCGATAATGGGGCCTTCAGCCAGCCCCCTTTCCCGCCCCCTTTGATCATCACTTTGGGCCCGATACCATCTTTATTAGTCATTTCCTTAGTAGTGTCGGGATTCTCGAGTTTCTGATTCTGTGTACTCGCAGGGGATTCTGACCTCTGCTGCTCCGCGCTTGCCACTGGAATTTTCATTACAAGAAACCCACGTATTTCTCTACGTATTTTCTCGTTTTCCCAATCTTGTACGCAACAGACGCAGGAAGATACGTATGACTGTGCTAAGCGCAAAATCTCATCTTACAGCCCTTACGAAATTCTACCGAGTCGTCCACCTTACGCTCCTTACGCTTTTCTATCCTATCGATTCGTACACCAGCAAGACCGACATCCGTCGTCGCGTTGTCCGGCTCGTCAACCGCAATTCATGATTGCGCAATTGCGTTACGTGCGATTCGCGATCCTGATTATCTCGGCCAATTCCATCCGCGATTCTATTTACCATTCATAGCTCCACGTCGTATTTTCATTCGTGCGATGTACGAGATCAATACCTCCGCTACGTTGACCGTTCCTCCGCGAAAGCTTGGATCAAAGTATCACCTTCGGCCTCGACTTCCTCATTTTCGAGTTTTCGCGAACAGGTGTGTGTATGTGTGTGTGTGTGTGTATGTGCGTGAAACACGACAAAGGCAGGTATCGCGCGTAATTAGCGCCCGTGCATTTTCGCGTGGTGTCCGAGTACCGCGATATCATCGGTGCTGCTTCCTCCTCGCGCTTGGAAAAAGCGCGCGCGGAACAAGAGGCGGCGAATAATCGTCCGCGCGGCGTTTTTGCACCCCACGCGATCGACCGGCGACCGCGAGGCGTCGCGGAACGAGGTAAAAATTCATTACGGCCAGCCGGACTCTCTCGTCTCTACCGTCTAATTAGCCGCTGATCCGTACGCGAGCGTTCCACCGGCCGGCGCAGCACGGCGGCGTGAGCACCGGCCGAAACCGATTTCTCCGTGAAGCCCTTTTCCTTCAAAGCCCCCCTTCCGTTCCCCGCTCGCAGTCACACGCGGACACACCCGGATGCGATAGCGCCCGTGGTGCGTGTGTATCGACTTCCGCGAAAGACAAAGGAGAAATGTATACTTTTTTTTTTTTTTTACGAAAATTCGAGGTACCTCGGAGGAGGAAGATAGAGAGAGAGAGAAAGTGCGGGAGAATACGACGAAAAGGGGAGAGAACCCAATTCGGAGCAAATACCGCTGGACGAACGCATATACATAGACGACGAGGCCGTTACATACATACACACATACACACACGCATGTAAATGTATATATAGATACATACACACACTCAAACAAAAAGAGAGAGAGAGAGAGAGAGAAACGTGTACATATACATGGGGCGCGAAAGAAGAGGAGGAGAAGAGGAAGAGAAGGAGAGGAAGAAGGGCAGGGGTGATGGGGGGAGTTTGGCGAGAGGCAAGGGGGACGAACGTACGGGGGAGAGTGGTAGCAAATGCTTAAAACGAAGATGGCTAGTGGGGCCCACCATTTTCGCCCGGGCACACACGTACACATGTGTCGGTGTGCGCGTCGGTGTGGGCAATACACGTAACATATACCCAAGCAACCCCTGCGTCAGCCATCCATTTAGTTGAGGGTGGTGGGTGGACCGGGTGGGTGTAGGGAGAAAAAGGGGGAGGAGGAGGAGGAGGAGGAGGAGGAGGAGGAGGAGGAGGAGGAGGTGGTGGAGGAGGAGGAGGAGGAGGGCCGGGAGGTAGATGGAGATGGAGGAGGATGAGGAGGTGGAAAAGGGGGACGTGCACCAGCGTCCCCCCTTCGTCCCCCCCCATTCCCCCCCAGGCAGATCGATACAACCCCCGTCTCCCACAACCCGCCCAACCACCCCCGCAACTTTACTTATTATACATTCCCACCCCAAATCCCCGCGTCTCATTATCTTTGTCATTGCGAAGGAAAAATCGAGAAAGCCCCGGGATAACGCGTAACTCTACGCGCGGCGCGACGCGACGAACGAAACAGAAATGCGTGCGTGCGTGCGTGCATGCGTGCGTACGTGCAAGCACCTGCGTGTACGCGTATGTATGTACGTTGCGCGTCTCCTGGAAACGCAATTTTTTTTTCCAGTCTTTGAAGAACGTATTGATATCGGACGAGAATCATTTCGCATCGAAGATCAGCCACGCGCGAAGCGCGTTCGTATCTCGGGATCGCGCGCGAGATCTCCCGGAAAGCATCTCCTCCGGGATCGATCGATCTAATAGAGGAATGTGAGAGCAGGATTTTTCGGAACATTTTCCCTCTAATGGAAAATACATTTTCGCGGATTCTCGTCGCAACAGATCCTGCGAATCGAAGCAAGCTTCCCCCGATTACAACCGTGTTACACGGCGACGATCGCGCAAAGGTAGTGACGCCTCGCGACTCTTCCCGCTCTGTGTTCCCGAGTCGTGTTACACGGTACAGCACACATACACACATACAAACACACGTACACAGATGTGCGCGGTGTCGCACGCGCTCTCCCCCTTTCCCCCGATATCTCTCGAATTTTCGTACCGCCTGTATCGCGAGAGGTGTCTCTCGTCAATAATGATTGCCAAAGCGGAGAAAATCGATACCGCCTGGAAATTGCGGACAGAATCTTCCGTGCTGGGAGATGAAACCGTCGCTCGCGGATGAAATTTTCCTCACCTATGAACGGTTATCGATCTGCCGTACGCGCCGGCGAGCGTTAAAACTGACTCGTCCTTCTCGTACTTTATGGTAATTCAGCGCCTCGCTCTTGTGTCGTCGCCGTCGCGTTTTGCATACGCTCGAAAACCGCGATTTCGTCAGACCGAGCGGCGAGCGGCGAGCGGCGAGCGGCGAGTGGATAGCGGATAGTGTCGCGCCAAGAGAGGTAGATCTACGAAGGGATACACGCGCGCGCGTGAAACTCGCTCCTTAATTCTCCTTCACGTTGTCGTCGTCGTCATCGTCGTCGTTACCAACGAAAGCAGGCATTCGTGCGTTGTTAGTAATACGTTAGTATACAATTCGAAAACCCGGGAGATTGTTACAGGACGCTCATCACGTTACAGATCCTCTCTCAAGGAAGCGAAGGTTTTTAGCTTACGTCTAGAAAGAGGGAAGTATTACTTTCCTTGTAACATGGAAAACGTGCGTGAAGCGGACGTAGAGAGAAAAATCGGAATGATCTCTATACTAACGTGAGACTCTCTCGGACAACATGGTCTTCCCACACCTTTACAAATATTTACGATAATACGGCAGTTCGCGCGCATGGTGTGCTACTTACATTGATGTTTGTCTGCCAGCATGACTAAGGTAGACGGCAAATCCCTCCGCCTGAAGAAACACATGACTTTTGCTTCCACATTCCCGTTCGCGGTCTGGAAAAAAAAGAAAAAAACAGGAACTGGAAAGGTTAACGAATTTCATGTTTCGAGCGCCGTTACCGCCCGGCGACCCGGCTACGCACATATACATACGTATCTGCGTATAATTAGGATGATTTCAATATATTCAGATGCAAAAGAGGTATTTATACCAATACAAATAGAATCCTCATTAGAATTTCTCGCTAAAACGCAAAGGCGCCGCGTCGATTCCTTACCTTATTTAATTCTTCTATCCTCCTAATCTGATACGGCGACGAGGTGGCAGTCTCGAAATACACGTAATCTAAAAAAAAAAACAAAAAAGAATAGCAATGGCAGTAACAATTTTACAGAAAAGAAGTGAAAGCGCGTAGAAACTATAAATCATTCTTCTTCCCCAATGAACTTTGATTGCCTCACCTAACGTAGGCGATTCTCTTCTTTTGAGAATCTCAGGGACAAAGGTAATGTTTTTCTCTAGGAAAATTTGAGGGACAAGGGTAGTGATTTTTCTTGAAAATCTGAGAAACACATTATATATCTTTTGTTTGGCAACAAAAAGGGAAAATGACCAAGATCTTTCCGAAAGTTCTGATTTACTTGAGGAAATTCAAGTGACCAAAAGAGATTCGGGGAGATTTCGATCGGGTCCTGCTCGCGATATAAAAGGGAAGGAAAAGGAAGGGGTGGAAGGGGAGAAGTAAAAACGTTCTTTCGTCGCCGAGAGATCTAGTGCGCGGCACCTCGTGCACGACGCATCGATACAACGGACAGCGCCGGCTCCAGGCGGTAATCGCCAGGATCCAATTTTGATCCGCGAGATTTGTCGCGCAAGAAATTAGCGTGACCTGGACGTGAGAGAAAGAGAGGATGGTTGTGCGGGTGCGCGGGGCGAGGAAAGTGACGAACGAAGGGCAGGAGGAAACACGGGGAACAGGGAAGAGAGAGTTACAGAGAGAGAGAGAGAGGGGGGGGGGGAGGAGGAAGAATGGAGGAGTCGGCGAGCAGGGGGAGAGGAAAAGCCGGAGCGTAGGTATAGAGAACGTTACCGAAGGGGAAAGAGCGGCAAGGGGGCTGACGGGGGGTGGCGGAGAGTACGAGGGAGATCCAGATGAAGAGTGGAAAGAAGAGAGGGCGCGCGGGGAGCGGGGGCGAGCGGTAAAAGCGGGAGGGGAAGGGGGAAGAACGCGCCGCGCGCGGAGAGTTCGGGGGACGCCATTGCGATGCCATTTGCAAACATTAATTTCTCGGAGTTAATTAAAGCCGCTATCTCTTTCTCTCCTCCCTTCGTCTCCCTCGCTCTCTATCTGTCTCTATCTATCTATCTATCTCCGTCCTTCTCGAATTCGACGACGAGAAGGACGACGACGTGAACGTAGAGAGATCGTCGACGTCGCGACATCCGTCGTAACGGCGCGCCGCGCCGCGACGTCTCTCTCCACGTCTCCTCGTCTCTCGGGGGATAACGCGACCGTGGAATGCATGTGGTTATACTTTACCTCCCACCCGATACATGTTGGCCGTCATGTTGTTGGCGTCCTGCGTGGACCCGAGAGCGAAATTGGCGTTCTCGTGGTTACCGTGGCCCTCGTGGTATTCGGCCGGCATCGGCATCAAGACTTCGTCGTCCTCCGCAACGTGTGTTACAATCCCGCGGTCGCTGCCGCCGATCGCGGCACTCGCACTTCTCTCTCTCTCTCTCTCTTTCTCTCTCCCTCCCTCGTCCAATTAACTGTCTTTCTCGCGCGCGTGCTCTGTCTCTCTTTCTCTCTCTGGCAGTTTCCCCGCGTAATCGCTGTCTTTCTCTCTCACTCGTCACCTGAATGGTACGGCGATCAACACTTTGCGACACAGTCACTCCATCGTGTTTGTTTGCCCATCGTCGATCCGCTACTAAACTTTCGTTCCCGTCTGCCTCGCCGCCTGTGCGTCCTCTGTCCGTTCTCTGGGGAGGAGGGGAGGGGGGAGGTTTTCGCTCTTTCTATTGCCCTATCTCCGTCCTCCGTTCCGTTTCTCCCTCTTGCCGCTCTTTCTCTTTCTCTCCTTTCTTCCTTCCCTCCCTCCCGCCTGCCTACCGGGGATTCGCACGGTCGCTACCTGTGTGTCTCTCCGTCCTCCGTCTCTGTCTCTCTCGCGCGCGCCGGAGTACTATGTGCGTGCCGCCGCTGCTGCTGCCGCTACCGCCGTCGCCGTCGCCGTCACCGCCACCGCCACCGCTCACTGCCGTCGAACTGTTATTCACAACACTCAGATATAACGCTATTCCGCTGTTCCGTTCGACTCGTTCCGTTTTCAACCAACGCGACACGCTACCCAACGACGGACGGACGGACGAACGAGTGAGCGAGCGAGCGAGCGAGCGTGGTGCGTGCGAGAGCGGATACACACGCAGAGCACAGCACACCGGGAGGGCGGGAAATCTCCCGTACGGTTGCGACGATTCACCGATCGCACTAACTCACTCGTGTCCTCTCGATACCGCGACAATAACGATGACGACGACGCGAGGACTAGCAACGTCGACGGCGGCCACCGCTGCTGCCTCCGCTCGTACCACCGAGACCGACACCGAGGCCCGCCATTTTCGTGTCGGCGAGCGCGAGTCGCTAACGCGGACACCGCTAAGCTTGCGCGCCGCCGGAGTGCTCCGCCACCCGACGACCGAACGAAATTCGAACCGAGACACCCCACGCACACCCTTTCGAGTCCGCTCCGGCGACGAAAATCACACTACCGTTCACTCTCGTGCGGCCTTCTGTCTCTCTCTCTCTCTCTCTCTCTCTCTCTCGCGTCCAGCCGCCGCGTCGCGTTCACGTCTCTCTCGGCGATCACCACTCCGCTCCGCTCGCTCGCGCCTCTGCGAGTCTCCGCGAAAAGCCAACGTACTCCACACAGCCCGAATAACGGAGAAATAACCGATGGCGAAAGTGCCGAACGCAGGGGGAGGGACGCGCGAGCGCCGTCTTGCGGCAGCGCTACGAGTCACGGACGATCGCGCGCGAAACGAGTCTGGTTACTTTCTTTCATCGATGCTTGGACGGCAACTAATGATTGGTCCAATTTTTCTGTCGTCTCGCGCGACCTTTCAATTTTCTAAATTTTCATTTTCGATTAATTTACATGACAAATAAATATTTCAACAATTCTATTAACACTAAATTTTTGTAACGCTATCAAATATAGTTTTCAATAACTCTTATTAAGCCGAACACTTTGATGTGTACACTATATCCATTATACCAAGGAAATTAAACGATTTAAATGGATAAGATCTATTCGTGTTGTTTGCGCTACTTGCACTCATCTTCTTTCTCTCTCTCTCTCTCTGCAACGCTTAAATATATATTTATCTCGTTTCAAGTGTAAATTTTTAGAAAGTTTAAGCAACATACCGTTTGTTTTCTGTTCCTGAACTCTCTAAATAAGTGTACACTTAAAATGAAATAGATAGATGTTTCAAAGTTAGCGAAAGCAAGAAGGAACGTTCCAGTGCAGTCTAGTGCAGGAATAGAAAACAAGCCTATGAATTTAAGTATGCACTCTTGTGCACATTTGTAACAGCCAATAAGAAATTGATGCCAAATACCACCATCTTGTCGCGGCAATTTCAATTTTATGTTATATTAATATTTTTACTAGGACAAGCAGGGCGTGCGTGCGAGGCGGTGTATAGATTTTATTTTCTCTTGTTATGTATTTGATAAACATTCACTTTTATTAATATTGAAAAAAAAATATTTAAATAACAATCAAAAAATCTCAAGATTGCTTTTTACAATTTTTTCTCTCGTTATATAAGTGCTTACATAATATCCTTTTTGCTCGCAGAGTTTAAAATGTTTATTATCTCTAACCTTTCAGAGAAAAAATTAGCCGATCTTTATTCTAAAACAAAAGTGTTTAAAATTAAAGGCGCTGATTTTGAACAGCGCAACACATTACATCGCTATTCTAATTACGCTATTATAGATATATACAGTATTGCTACAAAAATAATCGGAACGCTCGTCAGTTGTTTAAATTTTCAAGTACTTGTTGCGAATATAATGAGCAAGTAATATAATTAACATCGTAAATAATAAATAAAATTACGAACAATTTCTGAAACATCCATTGGAATTATCGCTAAAAAGGGAGAATATTTTAGGTTCCTTGGTGAGCTTGTAGTAAATGAAATGATGTTTGTTGTAGTATATGAAATATTTATATTTATGAAATTAGTCTTTTTCTATACAATTGCTAATGCGCAGTCACATATTTCTCCATTTTGTCAGAATCGCTAAAAGAGAATCGCGTACGCGTTGAACGATTAAAATAAAAATATTTGTAGAACCTGTGCGAGCTTGCCTTGCTTTCTCGTGAAATGTTTTGTCGATGCGCCTGACTAATAATAAATAGAGCAACGAATAAATGTCGATTTGATGAAAATACATGTAACACAAAGATATATTTATTATATACATAATATATAGTGCCTCCTTTTATAATAATACACATCCGCATGAACTCCGTTCATAATTTAATTTCATGGAATTTCGTTAATTATCTGTAAGGCACACCCCACGGTCGTTACCAAAGTAATTTTGTGTCTTCTCTCGTATTTTGCGTTATATATATATTTATATATATAATATCATATAAATAACTGTATACCATTGTTGGATATATTCTATTAGAGCCTAAATTTATTATGCATTTCTATCTTTAAGAATAATTAATACGCTAGAGATATAGAGGCAATAATCTGTTCTGTACATAATCCTATGTCTTTCTTATCGATTTCTTTAGGATAATGTAGCATTTTTTTTTCATTAATGATAATAATGACAGTAACGTTATAATAAGAATAGCGGAAAATGCATAAATGAGATGCACAGGATGAGACCTGCTCGTGCACAGGTTTACGCGTGTGCTCACCCGTCTTTGTCGCGATATATAAAATATGAGTAGCAATGTCGAAAATAAAAACATATCGAATGACTCGTTCGATACTGATATAATCCCATGTTGTTGCATGGGTTTACGATCGTTTTAAATAATTAAAAAAAAAAACGCGCACCGATTTTTTTTACTTTTTCCCTTTCTATACGATTTTACTCACAGATCGCGTACGATGAAAATATGTGTAACATGTACACATTTACAGTTGCATTTTTTTATCTATAACGTTTTTGTATATTACCACTCACGATTTTCTCTCTTTTTTTAATCTTGCGTGTAATATTAATATAAAATACTATGCCGCTCGATTGACAAATTTATGCATTTGTATGTACAAGTATAGCTCTCCCAAAATCCAACTGTCTGGCTTCATCGTTTATCTGTCTCTTCTCTTTTTCTCTCTCTCTCTCTCTCTCTCTCTCTCTCTATGTACTAAGATACTATTGTTTTATGAATAAAAAAATACTAATATATATCGCATTGTCGTTGCACGGGCAGTGTTTGCGTAGTGTTTTATCCACTCATAAGGCACCAACTCTATTGGGATCCTGAGATTCAACCCGCATGCTTCGACAGATTCAGAGGCATATCTGCAAACGAAAGATATAGAGTCATTAGCATACATCTTGAAACATTTTATTCATCTTATTTATGATATATAAATGAACGCATACCTGAAGGAGGTGTGAGAGTTTGTTCCCTGTAGTCTTTGTAATGTGGAGACGATGGATGAGAATGCGGCGATGCGTACAATTGCATAGGAGGCGGATAGTGGACGGGAGACGGATAATGAGGCGCCATCCATAGAGGCGCCCTGTACGGTCCAGGTGGCAACATCGGTATCCCGTAGAGCGGATGATGAACGGATGTATTGCTGGATCCGATGTAAGGGTCGATTCGTACCCTCGGATAGGCGTTGGTCGACGATGAGTATTTCACAGGCTGCCGATCGTCCGGCTTCAGCAGTGTCCTCAAGAAACCTGGCTCGGGACTAGGCTTGTCCTCTCCCAGGATACTGGTTATACTGTACGATGACACTTGCTTCGCGGAGGGAGGAGTCGGTGGCGCACTCGTCGTGCAAACCGGCTGCGGAGTGGCTCGTCTCTTGGACGCCTGATCCTCCAGCGAGACTCTCTCCAGCTCTCGCAGTATGCGTTTGCGAGGCGACACGACATTAGGATCCAGTAGGCGCGCCAGTTTATCGATGATCAGACTCAAAACCTTGCCCGACGACGACGTACCATTCAGTTTCCGCGACGCTCTCGTCGAATGGGCCGTCGTTAATTCCGGAACTGAGGCCGCGGTCGTCGAGTCTAATGGGCGCCTTCGTTTCCTCGCTATCAAGCGAAGATGCGCGCATAAACGAGTCTTCGGATTTCGACGATAATAAAAATTGAATTCCGTAGTTATCCTGCGTCGAGGGTGGGTCTGCTTCCAGCAGTGATCTCTCTGCCAAGGACTGGATTGGACCGACGAATTGTCGTCGGAAACTAAGGGCAGAATAAAGTATACATGTTACATATGAATTATTTGAATTAATTATACCATTTGTTTTTGTTTACAACAATAATGCAAACTAAAATAGGTCTTAGAAACAATAATTACAAATCTATTTTTGGCAATATAATAAGTACGAGCAAAAGAAATTCGAATATTAAAATAAAAAAGCTCTATACATCTACGCTTCCTTTGACCCACCACTGAGAGAAGTAGAGCTCTCCTGTCGATTCGGGATGGTGCTCGCGGGCGGCCAAAAGGTCTTCTTTGGTACGGGAAACCACGTAGTCTTTTCTCCATCCCTGCGATGAGACAGTTCCAGGATAAACTTTCCATCTTTGAAGAATTTCAAGCGACCTCCAGGATTTGGCAGCAGATTGCCGTCGTTACGTTGCGCCTCGGGATGATGAGTCGGCTGGGGACTTGAATTTTTACCATTTGCCTTGGCGAGGGTCGGGTGCAATGTAGGTGGATCACGCGAGCACATCTCTGTCGTGCCCCTCACGTGACCTGCGTGAGCATGACATTCTGCTGACTTCTCGCGCATGCTGACACTTTACCGGTACCCATTTTCCTCCGCTGGACCTCTCATACTTGGACCATTCAACGTATGACACAGCAGGATAACAGAATTCGTTGACTTTCTCTCAGAGAATTAAACTGGAAACGTCGCGGCGTTCGGGCTCGACAGCGACGAGGAACATGCTCGTACCCCGGAAATCTCCTTTCTCTATCCTTGGACAAAAGGGGGAGCTGCAATTTACAAAGTCTGAGGCACGTGTGTCGCGCGGACAGGCGATTAAAACTCATGCCACTCGGGCGAGACGTCGGGAGCACACAGAAGTCATGACTCGCGGGCGATCATGATGGCTGACAGACACACGCACGCAGCAAGTATCGTGGCCGTTCTTATTCCCTGGCGAGGCACGCGGGAGGCAGAAGCGCGTGACCGATCCGTCGTTGGCTCGGTCGCGGTGTCATCGTACCAGCGGAGTCACCAGCGCGCGGGCAGCTTCAGCAGCAGCAGAAGCAGCAGCAGCAGCGTCAAATGCTCCAGACGGAGGGACGACATATTTCATTCCCTTTTTTTTTCCTTGCATTCAGAAAACACAACGTGCGCGTGCGGCAACGATCGACGCCGGGTCACTCTCCTCGGGGACGACGAGTCGCGACGTCTGGAGCGTCGAGCGGCACGCGCGGATTGGTATCAGTTCGATCGCGACGACTCGTAGCACTCGCGATGGGACGCACGGAGAAATCCGGTGTGCGTGAGTATTGGCGGTCGCCAGACAGACACCCACCCACCCACGCACGCATGCACGCACGCACGCACGCACGCACGCACGCCCGCACTACCGCCTTCCGCTTCTGCTGCTGCTGCTGCTGCTGCTGTTGCTGCTGCTGCTGGGCTACTCCACCGCCGGAGCACGACGCATCATCCTGGTGAACATCCGCGAGGACGGGCGTCCCGAGCTCCCGCGATCCGCACGCCCGAGACCACCTCGCGCAGCCTGCGGGATGGTACGGCGAGGAGCAGCAGTCCGCGGCGGTGGAAAACACCGCACGGCCGCGACACATGTGTTTCACTACACCCCGCGCAACAATTCGCGCGTCCGTTGCCCGGCACGGGCCCCCGCTGGTCTGCTGTTCACTGGAGCACGCGAATTGTACAACGCCAGCCGTCCCAGCCGTTCGCGTTTCGCTCTCGCTCGATCCTCTCTCGGTCCCCGTGTCGTCCGCGGTGAGAGGGGGGAAAAAAGAGCGTGCAAGTACTCCGATCACCTCCTTGAGTCGACGGTGTCGACCCTTCTCGTCGACAACACTGGTGGCGGTGGCGGTTCGCGTTCCACGCGTTCCAAGTTTCTCAACTTATCCTCCTCCTCCCCCCGGTCCCTTCCTCCTCCATCTCGCCTCATAGGCGATCTTCTTCGCGATTTTTACGAGTCGTGTCCAACTCGACCCGGAATCGCAGCTTATTTTCATTCCTTCGCGTGAAATCGCGGCGTCTCTCCCTCGGGAAAAATCGAATCCACGAGCTCTCTCCATCTCTCTCTTCCGCTCCTTCCCCTCTGCCCTCCTAGGCGAAATGCTCGCGTTTCGTCTCGTTTATGTCAAATCGCGGAATATTCCGCACGTTCCGCTCGTCCGACTCCTACCCCGAGGCGCAAATAGGAATGCGCGCGAAATTCGTATCGGTGCGTTCGCGAGTCGCGACGCCTCTTCCTCGTATTTTTCTTTTTTTTTCTCTTCCCGAACGCTGTTAATTAGCATGGCTTCGGGGACGAACTTGCTGGAAGAGTTTTTCTGCCGTGGAGATGTTTCTACAAAAAGGCCTGTCTATCTCCAAACATATTGTCTCAATATAATTGCGCTAGTCTATAGATATGTGCAACCTATTTCTTCGCAATGTTTGTAGAAAAACATTCATCTTTTCAGGAGGATGTTTTGGGCGGCCATTGCTTCCTCTGAGTGCCATAGATTAACCATTCGAAATGGCGAATGTCGTGGACAAGCATCAATAATTTAAGGATGATAAAGCTTAAACGTAGCTATGTTGAAGATACTGTTGAAAAAGAACCGACACAGAGATCAATATCTACATGTACTTCCATTGACAATCGTCCTTCTCACAACGCTCTTTAAATTTTTCCTTTGCAAACCGTGACATAATACACAGTACATAAAATTAAATCAGGATATAAAACATTTAAAAAACACTTCCACTTCAGCATACAAAACGTGCAATGATTTACGACTTATGATAATTAGCTACTGAAGAAATTGCGTTATCTCGCAATGATTATATGATAATTATATCTTTTTATACTCTTAATGACTATGATATATGCGACATGTTTTTACAGATAAGTACACGCTTTAAAAATAATTAATGGTATTCATCGAGATATCTTCTATATTATTTTAAAATTATGTCATGGATAATGATATGGAATTGAATTCATGATATTCCTTGTATATTTCAAAATAATTAATAATTTCAAAAAATCTTATAATTCTGCAAGATTAAAATGAAAGGATAGCAAAAAAGATAGAAAAAAATCATTAAATAAAAAAATAATTAAATGCATTACACATATGTATTTAATAAATGATAAAAATTGGTCAAAAACATTCTTCATTCATTCAATCGAATTTAAAAGTAGAGTAAATATTCACTTATGTTAGATTCGTCATACATTAGATTAATGCGTAAATCTGTTGGCCATCGTTGCAGGTCTGTAAATATTTTTGCCGCGAAGCATCAAGTTCTGGCAAGGAGACTTGTGCACATCCTCGATCGGTTCGTCATCAGCCGCCCTCACTTGTATGAGAAACATGCGTCGGCTTCTGTCGGACAAGTTCAGATATGAACCGTGAAGCAGCAAGTAAGAGAAGATGATAATTTCACCCTTTTTGGCAGATACGGGAACAGCTTTGGACAAAGGATATTTCTCAGGATTAACATAATGATACTGTTCACCCTGTTCGTCAGTCAATCCATGGTCCTCCAATGGTCCCAGCTTATGACTGCCGGGATATACCGCCAAACCACCGTTTTCCGGTGTTGTATCGTCCAAATGTAGAAACACAGCCAGCATAGTGTGCTTCTTGAAAGGAAAATAATGGTAATCTTGATGCATCAAGTAGGGTGCTCCTTTCTCTGGCGGCTTTATGTGCGCTTTGGTATGATGCAACAATATGTCCTTGGTGTCCATAATATCCTCGAGAGCGTCCAATAAATTCGGGTGTGTAATGGCCCGAGTGAACACGGCATTGTGCATTTGTAGATTGTGAATAGACTTTACCTGATGCATAAATGAGAATATAAGTAGAGTGCAATGTAACATAAAATAATAATATATATAATCTTAAAAGAATAATATATATAATTTTAAGTTTTATGTAATCTATTTTAGTAATATAAAATTTTCTACAATATTTTAATCTATAATCGATATAAGTATTCTATAACAAATATAAACTTTGCAGAATACAAATGACTAAATATAATATATAAGTGTATTTCTTACAGTGTAATCAATATTTCCAGCTAGTTTCTTCATATCTCCTCCAGCCCAGCCAGCCTCCAGGCCCGACAGATTTTCTTGACGTTTCCTCTCAAACAATTCATTATAGGCGTCCAATATTTCATTCATTTCCTTCATAGAGTACACGTTTGACAACTTAATGTAACCATTCTCCTGCCAGAATTGCTTTTGCTCTGGCGTTAAAAACTTCAAAGTAGCCATTCTCGATCGCGAAATTTAAACTTTTCTTACGCGATATGTTGATCACTCAGATTTAAGGAATGCAATGTCGCGTCTCGCGACAAGTATTGATATATGTATTGCCCTACTCCAAAAATGTTTGTTTGGGAGGGATTATCTGTATTCGCGATAAAAAGTAGATTAATGTATAGTTATAGTTGCTTATAAACTATCGCACGATCTCCCTGCGTGTTTCCTACATGTGTCCTCTTGCAAGATTTTTTTAATAAACAATTCCATAACTTATAACGTAGATAGATAATGGTATAATAATTAACTACAACTCAATAAGATAAAAATATTTAACGTCATAATTACGAATTACAATATAAAATATCCATAGAAATTATAAAGTTCTTACAATAAATCAGCAATAACATTCTTATCTTGTATATTTTACTGTAAAGATCTATTAATGAAATTTATTATTACATCATTTTTGCATTGTAATCTCGATTACATAATTTTGGCGACTGGCTAACAAGACTTATCACGTTTGTTGATACAAATAAAAATACTTCTTTGCTCTGATAGTGAATGGAAATTTCTATCATCTGACCTCGAGGGACATTTGTCGAGTCATATTGACATCAATGCAATATCAGCATTAAAAACATACTAAGGCTATTAAACACATTAATGCTTAATATTATCCCTTTAATCTTAACATTATAATATAATTGTGTGGCATTAATCCACCTAACATTCTAGGAAAAAATTGTTTATCTAACTTTATGAAAATTTTGAATTCTCCTATAACTGTCACATCACAAAATTAGGGTCACGAATAAAATTTAAATCCCTTTATAATCTGCTTTGACTGATACCATCGATAAGAAGACTGAGTGGAACTGCTGTACTGAGTATATTGCACATCATCCTCATTCTCCAAATTAGTCTCACACGAATCGTGATACACTTTTACGAGTGTCCTGCAGTTGCATTGCACATCCACTTGGTCACTCTGGCATAGTTTAAACCTGAAGCAACTTGCCATTTGCATGGGGGGCACATATTGCGGTTTAAGCAGGAAGAAATCAGACACAGAATTACTGTCACTCTTCCTTAGCATGACAAACATGTTTGTCATGTTTAAAGGAATATTCATGGCCTCCTGAAACTCATTGCATTCCAACATAGACCTGCAAATAAAATAACATTATTACGGTCTTTTAATATGGATTAAAACGAGCGTATTCTACCAAGTTTTTTTTTATTAACCTCATAAGCTTCAAAAGTGGTTTTCTGGAAGAATGTTGATATTCTTTGTGCTGTTTACTGTTCAGAACGTATGGAGGGAGTTCTATCCTGATATAGAGCTTCGGCGATAGTATCGTAGCACCGAGTATTATGGCAACTTCCTTTATATCGCAACCCTTGAGGAAAAACTGTGAGGACAGATGATCCGAGACGTTTTTCAGCGTACTCGACAGGGCTTTAAACGAAACCGCGTTTCTGTCCGTCACCTTCACGCTTGTCTGAAATTGAGCTAATGCCTCGTACGTAAATGGTATTTGCTGCTTTTGATACAGAATGTATTTTATGAGCTCCATCACAACTTTCGTACACGAATCGCTGGTCAGCGGTTCGTCCAGCATCACATTGATCTCCATCTCGCCCTTTCTGTCTCTGGAGAACATCTTGAAAAGGAATAAACTTGTTCAGCAAAATCTATGTAGATTTATTTTGAAATATCCGTCCGTCAAAAAAAAATAAAGAGAAAAAATGGATGTCTACAACCCGTATACGCGACGCTTTCGCGCGTCTTAGGTTAAGATAGGTTAGACGGAATCAGGTTAGGTTAAGTTATTAAATGTAATCGAGATTTGTTCTTTAAACTTTATATATATATATATATATATAGTTTGCAGCTAAACCTTTTTAATTTTGTTTTCGTTTTTCTCTCCTTTTTAACGTCAAATTGAACGTCTATTTCGTTTTAGGTGCAGAAAGCGTAACGTAGTGTAGAAGGAACAGATCACTTTCTGTGACATTAGCGCCGAATGTTGGTTGCCATGCCTGGTTAGTTACTGAATTCACTTTATTTACGTTTCGCCGTTAGACGTATGAATTTTAAAGTTCAAAGAATCGTGAGGATCGAGAAATAAGATCTAACAATGGAGCTAAAAACGAGACAAACGAGGAAATTGTTGGAGCTTTTGCGACAGCAGGTAATCAAACACGCTATTTTCTATTAATTTAGTGGTTGATGCTGTCTAATAAGACGAACTGTAGCAGTATTGCAGATATGAAGACTGTGTGTTGCAAAATACAAGAATAATAAAGATTGCAGACAATTATTATTGCTTGAACTGAAGAGTCAAAATTACTCTTTTCTTTTCAGGTAAACAAGTTGTACCTGTTGCTGACCGGCGTTTCTATCAATTCGTCAGAGATTTTAGCTGCAAAATCGATACTATATGAGCAACTGCATTCTTTAACTCAGAGATTCAACAATTTAGCAAGTGATGATAATTGCGATTACGAAGAAGCAAATGTAAAGTTTGCTGATACTGCAACAAATTTGAAATGTACTTCTTTATTGAAAAACATTGACGAGCTTGTAAGTAATGGAAAGATCTCTAGACACAATGTTTGATTATTTTTATTTTTGTTAAATGGATTTCAATCTATCTTTTTTAGCTTAAGGATATTAAGTGTGACAATATTGATAGCAATGCAGCTAAACACAAGACAGAATCACTGCTTGATAATTTTGCATTAGTTTTGCGAACTTTGGAAGATTTAGAATGTTTGCCATTGAAGCAGAGGCTCCAGGACTGTCTGGATTATGTTAGAGAAATGGGCACAGCAAACGAGATTGAGGATCTTCAAAATATAAAGGTAATAACGAAATAAACTTGAAATATGTGTTAATCTTTTAATATAAATATTAATCCCCCTACATGCTTTTAAAGGAATTGGGCACTTCAATATTAGAATTACTCGAACCACTACAGAATTATAGAAAAAGTTTAGCATCTAGTTTTTTATCACAGAAACTAGCTTTATATACTTCTCAACTATGCACATCATTTGAAATGCTAGTACAACTGGCACAGGAGCAGCATCAGCTGAATGCACCAATTTATGTAATAAATTACATATTTATTATTTATTTATGCATAATTTAAATTGCTTTTATATCTATATTGAATAAATATGTGCAGGTTTGCAAGAAGTATATTTGCGAAAGGATATGCACTTGCTGTGAGATGATTTTAAATTTGCTGAATGATTCTAATTCATCATTGGAAAAGGAAACTTGCGAAAGAGAGAATCATTTTGTCTATAGGTGGGACAAATATTTTTTGGCTTTGTAATTGCATTTACACAAATAATTTGGATGTATATGTTTGTAGAATGGACTTGGCATTGGACATTATATTAGAAATACCGAGTAAAACGCATGAAGAGCAACTGTCCGAATGCGCAGAACTGTGGTCGAGACTGGAGGATGTCTTCTCTCATGCTATGGCAATTACCCAAGTCTGTCAACCATATAATTTTAAAGCCATAACCGGTTCCTGCCAGTCTATAGTGCTGGAATATGAAAAATTGAAACAGCAATTGCTGTCGGAAGTTTTAGATCCAGCATTAAATAATTTGTTCATGCATACTTTGACTGATGCTCTTTACCGTTTGGAACGCAAAGTTAACATAGCTGTATTAACGCTCGCGATGGAGGTATTCAGTAATCCCTACGCGGCCTTGAAGAAACTCGTTATGACATGTGGAAATTCGTTGAGTGCGAAAAGAAGATCAAAGAGTGATCTAAACGATCTCATAGAAGACTTTGACCAACTCTTTGATCAAACTATGCAGATTGGAATGTTCGCGATTGCTTGTTACAAAGACAAGAATCGTTAGTTTTCATCATTTTTTGTAACTTACTAATAAGCTTTTTAAAAAATTACTAATAAGATTTTGTTATTTCAGGTAATAACAAAATTCGCAGTTGTCTCGCTGGATTTGAATCCTTAGAAACTGAATTGATTTCTGCTATAACGTCCTTCTATTTGCATCCAGATAATAAAGAGATGCGTTCTAGTGTTAAACTATTGACTACGCAATGGCAGGTGGAGATGAATAAATTTCAGAATGTTGTAAATCTCATTATAAACTCGGCTGCCTTCTGCCAAGTAAATATAATAGATTTGAAAGGGATTGTAAAAATTTTAAGAATACATTTAAATATATTTTTTATTTAGGTAGTTATGGACAGTCTGCAGGAACGTATAACGACAATCTCAGACTGTCTTGATAACAGAGAACCGGTTACGCAACTGCAAGTGCAAGGTATCGTTCAACGTGCTTCGGCTTTATCTAGTCAAGTCACAGCGATTGTAAATGACATTGGCACCGAGAACATCGATCGTCAAACAATAATGATGACGAGGGAATTGAAAGCAGGTAATTATAGTCTTGCATTACTTAAAAAAAACATTTTGCATACATCTCTTTATTACAGCCATTTTTGAAGCCAATGCAGCTGCTAAAACTCTTCTGGTGGAAAATGCAACGGAGCCTCAACAATTGCGAGTAATAAAACGATGTGAATTAATATTGAATGTCGTTCAAAGATTGCAACCCGCCTTATCTAAAATTATAAACAATACGACGCGTGAAAAATCTATGAGATGTCAAGGAAATATCAGTCATGGTATGTTCATTGATGTTTATTCAAATGCGCCAATGATATACTACTATTTAAGTAAGCGCAAATAATAGAAAATATATGTTAGAAAAAATTAAACTAATTAAATTCGTATCTATTACAGGCAGCGTCTCAAACGCCATGAACTTTCCATCTACAGTTTACGGTTTACCGCGCGATGAAAATAGTGTAGTTTACATTAGAACACCCTATACAGGTTTGTGAGAACATCTATATTCTCTGTACATGCTATTTATATTCTGTCAAATTAATTTCAAGTTTTATCTGTGTTTTAGTAAAAACACGTAAACCACAGGTGTCCATTCAATCGGCAAACAGTATAGTGCAGAAACCATCGAATCTGTCATATTTAATACCTTACATAAAGAATGGTCGTGCATTGCGCAGCGAGCATTCTATCATGTACAATACACCGTACAAAAACAGAAACATAACGGAGCCTGCTGTTAAAAACAAGATGTCTCCTAGGAATCTGTCTAGCATTAGACAACATCTTTTTAGCAGAGATAGCTTCAGCATTCACACAGACTACGATGTATCTGAGGAAAGCATGGATTTAACAGGTAATATATTTGAACACTATCATTCAGATAGGAATCGTGATTATATTAAAAGTTGTTTCAGCCGTTTTAGAAAAGATTTCTTTGTCGTCAACATCGGGAAACGCAACATTCTCGTCGTGCCAATTTTCAAGAGTAGAGAACGTATCCTCGGAAAGCGTGAACAAAGAATCTGTTTTCAACATCGTAGAAAAACTATATGAAACTGATAAATCGGAAACGGAAAGTTGTTTAAATAAATCCGCGATAACGGAGAAGATGAGCGAGTGTGCCATATCTGGTGGCGGCGACGCGTCCTTGATCATGAAATCGTGTCAAAAGCTCAATAGCGCACGACCTCCGAACAATAAGATACAAAAGTCGACCTCGGAACAACGTGAGGTATAAAAGAAAATATATATTTTGTTAAATGTTAAATATTAAGTATTAACGCAATTTTTTAATTGATAGCATTTAAGATTGGATGGTTACGTCGATGTGTAATTATAAGTGAGTTACAGTGTCGATTATATATCGTTATATAGTTGATTATATTAAGAAAATTTCAATTTCAATTGTAAATGATAAATTTTATCAAAATTTTTATATTGCGATATAAAAGAAGTTGAAACAAATCTAAAAGAAATTTTTCTTTCGCGTTCCTTTTCGAAACGGCCGCGGGAAACTAGGAAGTTACTAAAATGTCCCGGGGACAAATAGAAATTACTAGATTGACAGAATTCATCAAGGGGCGAGGAGGGGGGGGGGGATAGTTTTCGAACAATCACCAGAAGTTAGTGGAAACGCGCAATTGGCAAATAGCGAAGAATAGCGATTTCAAGAAACCGTCATTTTCGCAGCTTGCGAATCGCGAATTCTTCGCGACTCGGCGTGCCCGTTTCCGTTCGCAGCCGAGGACATATGGTTGCTCTTTGTAGCTGTACTCTTCGCACTTTGAACTTCTCCTCTTTCTCTTTTCAACGTCTCATGAAGTTCCTCGTTTCGTTTTGAGTGCAAAAAGTTCACGATACAGTGCAGCTACCGAGAACAGCCTTCACACGTCTGAACGTATCGACTTCTCGTTATGTCAAAACGAAAGCGATGTGATAAAGAGGATCATATTTTTCCGCACCTCCTAGTCAGTGGTGGGTGAAAGAAGACGGTGCGTGGGACCAGCGAGGAAGAGAGAGCAAGAGCGGCTTGATTCGTTCCTAAGTCGTCGGTCCAAGTCAGTCCGCCGAGCGAAACATGGACGCCGTGGAGATAAATACGTCGGATCCGCCGCAGGGCGAGGACGCGGTCACGTCCACTATGAAGATATGCCGTGTCTGCCTACTCGACAATCTCATGATGCGCGATCTCTTCGTAGGGAACGAGGTCGCGTCCCTATCGGCGAAAGCGATGAGCTTCGCCAACGTTAAGGTTAGATGCGCAATTTAGAGGTTAGGTTCACGAACCCTTCGATATTTTACTGTCGGTCCCCTGCCTCCAATGCTGAGCAGATTTAGATCTTTCGTTGACGATGTCAACGAGAAGTCTCGAGCTTCTTGCGATTCCTATCCCACCTTTCCCCGTGTCAGTTAATTAAGCTGGGGCTTGTCGAATCCGTATGACACATCCTTTGCGCGTCCTGCCTATAACACCTTTGCTACCACCGTGTAATGTTTCCTCAAGTGCTAAGTAGAATAATATATATTAAATAGATAACTTGTTGAGACCAAGACTTGTAACACAAACAAAAATTCAGTGCAATGAGCATGGCAGTAAAGTTGGTAATTGCAACAGCAGAATAAACTTGATTCCTCTTTAGCATAATCAGTGCCAATAGTGTTCTCTTGAGGTATACTAAACCATATGTTTCAATTAGATGTTACCAGGTGACGGTCTCCCAGCACAGGTGTGTTGCATGTGTGCTGACAAACTGGAGTCAGCATACGAGTTTAAGTTGCAAGTGGAGCAAGCTGATAATGTTCTTCGGGAAAAGTTTGTTGGAGGGATAATAAAGGAGGAATTGTTTCTTAACGAGGTTGAAATACACTTGGATACCGAAAGGAGTGACAATATCGAAGAAATCAGTGTCAGTACTGATTATGAATCTACTGTCACACTGCCAGTAGAGTCAGAAGCCGATAAGAACTTTCTGAAAAATCAATTAATGATTTTAGAAGCTGAAAAGTTACAAGAGTCTGGGGAAATGCAACAAGGTAAGTAAAATGGAATTATTGAAGCTATAATGTTTCAAGATTTAAATTAAATTTTGCTTTTACAATAACAACTTAGGGAACAGGATTCTTTGGAAGGTCAAAAAAAGTCTATTTTTATGAATATTTTTTACAAAAACTATATGAGCAATTAATTTGAAATTTTGCACATGTATATTTTGTTGTTAATCAAGAATTTTTACAAGTAAAATTAATGAAAAATTGTAACATGGTTAAAATAACATGATTAAAATAACATGTTTCGTGCAAAGTATCCATGCGTGCATCATCTTATGGTGACCATAAAATCTCGACACTCAGTTATCTGAGACAACAAATCGAAACAGATTCTTAATCTACAGATGTTTAGTTATCGTCGGAACCAAAATTATTAAAATCGAACTATTTTTTAAATAATTATTATGTATATAAAAATAAATTTTAAAGAATTACTAAAAATTTCGAAAATTTAACGTAAAAAGAAAATGAACACAATAATAGAATTTAATTTTGCTGGTTCCAGCGAGAAGTGTTACGAATATATAGATAAAAGGCGAATTCAATCGGTACATTAGTTTGTTTGAAATCGTGGTCACAGTTTGAAAAACATAATTTTGAGAAAAATGCATGTAAATTTTAAGTACAATTTACTTGTATATTTTTAGTACTTATGTAAGTGTCATTCTAATCAGTAATTCCAGGTTCATATAATAAATCTTCTAATTTCTGGGTAAAAGCATTATTAATTAAACACTTTGAAATAAAGTGTACTTATTATAATGGAAAATAATAAAATAAAATCAAAAAGAAATACTACATGTAAAAATTTTTACCATTTTGAATGAAATGTTATAACTTCTACAATTTTTTAAATTTTTTGATAAAAATTTAAGGGTTGATTCTTAAAAGTATGTACTTTCATAAAATGCAATTAAAAAAAAAATCGATTTTTTTACCTTTCAAAGAGTCCTGCCCCCTTAAAGCTTTTGAGTATATCGTAATACTGATTCTTGTATTTAGATTCAGAACAAGATAACTCGCAAGAAATCACACAAGAAAGTATTGAGGAAGAATTGCAACAAGAATTATCCAGTGCAGAAGATAATGATATATCAGATGCTATCGATGAATCAAGGAATGAAGAACCTTCCAGCGACGAGAATATTATTCGAAGTTGTACAGATGCAATTCCAACAGAGGAACATGATTATATTATGCAGCAACAGTGTATATTGCCTGAACGATTCTCTTTGCAAGAAGATATACAAGAGACTGTATCAGAACTTGAACAAGACACAGTAGAACACCAAGAGACTCTATCCGAACAAAATCAAGAGATTTTAGCTGAACAGAATCAAGAAATTCAAACTCAACAAATTTACGAGCTTCAGGCTGAGCAAAATGAAGAAATTCAAGCAGAACTGAAAGAAGAAGCTCAGATCGAACAGGAGAGTAAAGCTGAACAAAATCAAAATAAGAAATTACCTGAGGAAGAAGCTAAAAATGAGCCAGTAGAACAGGAATCATTTCAAAATGAAACTAGAAGAAGTAAACGTAGATTGGCTCGTCGGACATTTACCGAGCGAGATTCCGACGAGGAGAATTACTTCGAAAATCTGAATCTCAGTTCACGATTGAAAAAAGCACAGGCAGATAAGACGGAGAAGATCTTTTTCATGTGTTACTTGTGCGATAAGCAGTTCCTTTCAAAGAGCGTTCTGAAAGAACATATGCACTCTCATGAAGAAGTGAGAAAAACGCTGTCGCTGAAGAAAACGCCGGAGAAACCGCAGAAAGTGCAGACCAGCGTTTCCGTCGTGAAAACGCCGCCATCCGGAAAAAAAGCCAACAAGTGCCCTTATTGTGGTAAAGAATATTTGTATATAATTTCGTTTACTAAACACATTAAACAACACGAGCGAGAACGGGAGGAAGCGAAGGAAGAGTCGATGCCGCTTGAGATCTCCTTCCACGAGGACGAGGACAGTCTAGACTTGGATAACGGCAATAAATCGGATAGCGAATGCAAGAAGCGAAAGAGAGGAAATACAGCCGACGACACCGCGAGCGACAATGATCATGATAAAAGAAGAAAGCGTAGTCATGTTGAGGAGTTTGCATGTGACAAATGTTCAGAAAAATTCGATACAAAACGAGGTTTGCAAAAGCATTCACTTACGCATATTAATTTAAAATGCAGCGTGTGCAACGAGGAGTACGATACTTTGGAACAACTAAGAAACCATCGAACGAAACATGTAGTTGAGGGCGTGCTCACCGAACAGGATTTGGAAGAGGATATAAAACAGATTGTAGTTAAAACCACTGAGAACAATGATGAAGACAACAAGAACATTGAAGATGAGGAAAACATTGGCGAATCCGTTGAAAATACGAAGGAAATAAAGTGTCCAACATGCTCAGTGACGTTCTCGCGCAAGAAAACGCTGACCAGACACATTGAGACGGCGCATTTTAATACTCGCTCTTACGAATGCAAGATATGCTGTCAACAATTTGCGCGGAAGGATCTCCTGCGTAGGCATTCTGAACAACATGCTCGAATGAAGACTTATAAATGTACCCAATGCAATAAAACCTTCGGCAACGAGCTTACGCTGAGAAATCACCTGGTTGCCACGAATCATAAGACATTTATACATGGGAAAGAATACGATCCAAACAAGCGTATAAAGCGTGTCGCGGCGAGAGCAGCGCAGAAAATCATTGACAAGATTAAGACGGAGGATGGTCTCGAGGATTACGACGATGATAACGATGATAATACCGATTATGACGCCAAGTTGGATGGGCATTATCGTCGTAAACGTGACGCTACACCAAAGAAGTACAGTTGTAAGAAAGAGTTTGAGTGCGCGTCTTGTAACAAGAGGTATAGCTCGAAGCAAGCGTTGTCAAAGCATATGGAACAGCATGTAAAGGATGAAAAAGCGGAGAAGGTAGCGGAGAAGGCAATGGAAAAGGCAGCGGAGAAGGCAACAGAAAAATTGAAAAAGACCACTTTGGAGAAGAAAGAGACGCAGAAGATGAGCAACGTGGGCGATAACGATGATGATGATAACGACTCCGACTTTGAAAGCGGTCTCGACTGGCCGATGGACAGCCATGAGTGCACCACGTGCAAGAAACGGTACAGTACGAAAAAATCGCTACTGCGCCATCAGCTGTTGCACGAGGAGCCAAATTTTGAGTGCGATATCTGCAATATCAAGTTCTATCGCAAAGACAAACTGAAGGCGCATTATGACAAGTGTTCGGAGAAGAATCCCGATCAGGTGAGAAAATGCAACATCTGCGGTGATAGTTTCGAGAACAATGAGATTTTGCGCGAACACAGGGCCAAACACGTCACCGAAGGTATCTTAACAGAGGAAGATCTGAGGGACATCGAGCCGAAATCCGAAGAAAAGAAACCGGGTGAGAAAATCGGCCGAAAGAGAAGAACCGATATAGTGGGGCTCGAATGTACCGAATGCAACAAACAATATACCTCTAGAAAGGGCCTACTGCGGCATATTCAAGTACACGAGGGCAAAAAGTACCTGTGTGACATATGTCCAAAGAAATTCTATCGGCGAGAGCATCTGAAGATCCATGTGGCCAAGCACAATATGATCAAGCCATATAAGTGCACTCGCTGCAGCAAGCGCTTCATCAAGGAAGAACAGCTCAACAATCACCTGCCTAAGCATGATCGCACTTTCAAGAAGAGCAAGGAGACCGACAGCTCGAAGAGATTCCTTTGTGAGATCTGCAGCAAGAGTTTCACGCAATCGACAACGCTGATAGCACATTTGCGCGCCCATAACGGTATCAAACCATTTGTATGCGAAGTATGCTCCAGGCCATTCACCACTAATGCTTACTTGAAGATGCATATGCGTACGCATACGCAAGAACGTCCATACATATGTCAGTACTGTTCGCGGGCATTCGCGCGTGCTGATACTTTGGCAAATCATTTAACGTCGCATACTGGCGAAGCCAAGTATCATTGCAAATGCTGTCCAAAGAATTTCCGGCGATTGAAATCACTGAAAGAGCATATGTTTATTCATACTGGTCAACGACCTTACGAGTGTCCAACTTGTGACAGAAAGTTTAACAATAATGGCAGTCGCTACGCGCATAGCAAGCGCTGCAAGCAGAATCTTTTGCAGAATCAGAACCGGGCACAGCAGATGATCCAACAGACACAGCAGCAGCAGCAACATCAACAGCAACAGCAGCAGCAACAACAACAACAGCAGCAGCAGCAGCAACAGCAGCCCCAAGTACAGATACATGTACAGCAGCAGTCACAGCCGCATCCGATCAGGTTACATCAAACTGCGATCGGTCAGGCACAGGTAGTCAAGGCGCAGAATATCAAGACGATTGCTATAGCGAGACAACCTGATCCTACCACAGTGGGTACAACGCAACAAGTAATGCAGCATCAGGAAATACTAATGCCTCTAATTCTACCACTTACCGTCACTCTCACCGATGTAGGTGAGGAGGTAATTTTACCCGAGGGTACAAAGATATTCACCACCTCCTAATTGAGCTGTTTATTTTGTGCTCGATTACAATATAGAAAGAAAAGACATGTTGTTCACGAGAATGAAAACTCATTTCGACGATATGAATGAGCGAAATTTGTTCTCCTGACATCCTATGACTATTGTTTTCATTCCCATATTCCGATACGTACGGAAAATCCGGAAATGATACTTTACGAGGAGATAACTCACGTTATTAAAGGATTTTCGTATATTGGATAAGAAAGGGTACGATGCTCCACTAGATGTACGATAAATGTACGGATTTAACAGAGAGAATATCATTTTGATTATGTACGAAACATTATATTGAAGTTTATTTTTGCAATGGTGAAGGCATTAATAAGCGATACATCTAATGTATAATTTATCTAGAAGTTTTAGATACATGTATCTTTCCATAATAACATGTATTACCAAGAATGAATAGTGTAAACGTCTTTGACAAATCATGGGAAAACAGAAAGAGACAAATGTCTTTATCATGAATGTGTGTTGTACATGTAATATAGACTTTCTTTAAGAGACATGATACGAATAAGGTAGTAGTTTTTAAATACTTAAACTACATTAAAGCTTAATGTATTAAATATAATACTAGATTTACTTTCATTTAGTTTGTTCTTCCAGAGATCTTTTTTCGTTTTCTTTAATCGAATACTTCCATTTTCAATCTACAATATTGTCATTTTAATTCACAAAGTTGCAATAAAGATTTGTTGTAACATATAATTGTATAATTATACGCAATTATATACAATTATGATAAAATGACCATTATAATTGATACAATTACATGCTAATAATAATTATTATGTTCAGAAATTACATTAATCTTAAATGCGTAATGAATCTAGCATTATACTAGAAATCTTAAGTTTTCCTTAAAACTGAATTTGATTATATTTATCTATTTTTGTTTAATTAATACTATGTATATTATTACTATGTTACTATTGATTTTTGTAGAAAGATCTAAACAATGTTGTGCATGGAAATTTTAACTCGGATATTTTCTTTAAACACTGATAGTTCATACAAAAATGTCTAAAATTCCATATTGCAATAAATTTACTATTTTTTTTTCTATTAAAACATGTAGTAGCAAAATGACGAAGACTCTAAGAATTATAAATTTTATAATAGATAAGTTTCATGCAATGTGCTTTTATGGGCTACATGCTCTTACACATAAATATTAATTCGTGTCTGCATAACAATTGTAAAATTAGTACGAAACTATTACACATGTATAAATATATCATAAACGTTGTTATATGTATGTGAGACATGATTCTTTATTCTTATTACTTAGTTTTTGTTGTAATGAATAAAGTATTTGTTCTAATCTTATGTTGTGGTTTATGGTATCGGAATTACTAAACTTATTGTATCGATATGCTTTTATTGTACATATTGGTTTGAGCTGAAAGAATTCTTTGTAATTTTACAATGCATCCAAAGAATAATACAATAAATTATAGAATGTCTTTTAAGTACGACTTAATTTATCACATCGAATATGTTTCAATAATGTAGCAATGAGAAAGAGAAATTCAATGAATACAATATTTTTTTTATATATATATATGTTTCTTGTCAGATATATAACAAGGGTCGAAATGGAAATCTCTGTGCATGGATAAATTGATCTTGTAATAATTGTAACTAACGAAATATTTCAAATGCAGTATACGTATTTATATAGAATTTATAATTCTACATAGCTATATACATTCTTCAGTTTGAAAAAATGGAACATTATATATATATATATATATATATATATATATATATACACATACACACACACACAAATACACACACACACACACACATATACACACACACACATATACACACACACACACATAAATATATACATACAAATTTTCTTTTGAGCTGTTATCCATGTTTAATTGACGAGACAATCTTGAAAAAATTTTAGTAAGATACACAGGTTGATTTTTGTTAAGTGAAAAATCACACTGATAAAACTTTTATAAATCATAATTCATATTATTTTTCAATATAGCCGTCACGAGAAATAGTATTCAAGTATTCAGTGTAACCAACCTTCCTAGATTAAACATTTTAGTTTTATTCAGTCGCATTTATTAAATCAACACTACAAATAATACAAAATGTAGAAAAAAAGTTAATTACAGTCTTGTGAATTCAAATTTGAATCCATTGTATAATGCTTATAATCTTTGTTTTTTCATTTTCATTAGGCAGCACCTAAGAAAATCAGTTTTGTTTCAACCGTCTATCACCCACAATATATTGATTCCAGATGATCCTGCATTAACTCGTCCTAACATGCCATGATCTCGAGTCTTAACTATGTACAAGAAGAGCAAAAGCGTATGGAACAAATTGTTACGTCCCTAGAAATGTAAATACCATTGTAAAGCGATAAACATACGCGATATAAATATATATACCCAATGAGATTTCAATTACCCGTTGCACTTCCTCGTAATCGCTCGGCAAAGAATCGCCAGACAAAGCTAGACTGTAGTGTGGTGGATTTATGGATTGACAAACTATTATCGGGCCTTTGTTTCGCGGCAATTCCATGCCAGATCTCGCCATATATCTCGATGTAAACGGTCTGGCGTCCGGTTGATCCAAAGGCGCTTCTAACTGTGTGTCCATGTAGGTCGAAATTAAATGCATTATTATCTGCAAGACGTGTGCCAGAAAAGAGAATCAGTAAAAATTTTCGAAGAAGCAATCTTTTAGATATAGAGAATTTATAATTTTCTACACGCTTACTGCGGAATCCGTTGGCAAGCTAGAGTCCCACTCTTTACCATTGTGAGACCCACCACCATTCCATTTAAATTCACTCATGGATCCTCCTTTTGCAAGTGTCTTTATTCTCTTTACGAGATACTCCTGATTGTTACAGAGTTCCAGAAAGGGAACCAACGTAGGCAGAGTAGGAATCACACATACCAGAAATTGGGCTTGTGCGAGTTTCCTGAGTCTATCCAGTCCTACATGGCCTGGCTGCGAGTCGCTCAAGCCATGTCGTACTAATGTAGCACATATATTGTCTATTTCCAAAGCCACACGTTCGACAACTGTCTTGCTGATCCACTAAAATGTTTTATATATACATTTGTATAAAGTCAGATTGATTTTTGATCTTTACAACACTATTGTTTTATTTTGTAATTCGTACCATCCGGAGATTGGCAGTCCATTCATTAACTTTGTTGGAATCAATTCTGTACTTTCTCCATACATCTAATGCACCAAATGTGCCTCTAGGAGAACTTCCTTCCTCAGCAGGGCTGGTCGCTTTTGTTTTATCTAAATAATGATGTAAAAGAATGATTATTAAGAATACTCATTAAAAAAATATATAAAGTATAGCACTAAATAAATTTAGAATACCCATGGTAGGTGCAAGCTGATAAGCGCATCTTCTTAATAGTGGTGACACCTCACCAGGACTTCGAGTAGCAGGATGAGACCAGAAAGAACTTAAGAGATTAGAGGGTTGATCGACATTTGTAGACAATACACATTTCCTTTGCTGTTCAACCTCTTTAAGATAATTCTCAAGTTCGCATTCATCCTGAATAAGATCTTCATTTGTCAAACTACCATTTAAAGAAACATTCATAGATCTGCTCAGTGATCCATTGGAGCTCACAGTCGTTTTAGAAGATGTGAAATTACTATATTTAAAAAAGGGGACTGATGCAGAATAATCCTCTAAAAAAAAAAAAAAAGAAATCATAAAAAGCTGCACATATTAAAATTTAAAATGTAGTACAATAAAAGTATCTTGCTTACTAATGTCACTCAATACCGAAGATCCAAGAGTTGTTGAACGTCTACTAAGATTTATGCAGGACAAATTCAACGAAGGACTTGGCTCCGGAGTCGTCTGTTTCTGAGGCACCTCGTCCTTGAACAAAGGATCATCTTCCGAGATTCCTAAAAGTGGCCTTTGTTTGGAACTAAGTGCGATCGGCTTCAAGCTCAGGGTAGCCCAAGTATATTGTATAATGTGGTATAGAGCGTTCAAAGCAAATATCGATGCTAAACACCACTCAACCCAGTAAACTGGTTTGTATGCGAATCCACCGTAAAATCTAAAAAAACAGAGCCAAGCTGATAAGAATTATTATTGCTTTAGATGCAGCTTAAGAGAGAAGAGTCTCACATATCAAAGACTATGATGCTAAGTAGCACGCTATTGACAAAAAACCACATAATACTGTTGCGAGCTTTGCTCTGTGTTTGTCTTATATCCAGTAACTGCTGCACTTGTGGCTTGGGCGTTAAAACTCTGCAAAAGTAATATATTTATCGTGGCTTTGAAAAGAGATGTTTTTCAAGAGTACATTCTAACCTTACTAGTGGTGTTTCAAAAAAAAACTTTACCTCGCGTTGGAAGATATACATTTCATAGGAGAGTGGAAGTTACTCATATTACAAAATTTATACCACGTTAATATTAAACAATTGCTATTATTATTCTAAATTTCGAGAACACTAATACTTTCCGTCGCTTCGCGATACTAAAACGTGTTTTGAAACTGCTGCGCCAAGAGAAGCAGTTTCTTACAATCTTCCCCTAGCACAGATCAAATCTTCAGGGAATTTCTTTCTTGATTACGTTAAACAGGAGCAGATATTTGAAATTTGTTACCAGAGAGAAGACTGAATTGTTTTCTATAAAAAAAAACACAGTTTTCTCTCTCGCTTTCTTTTATAATCAGTTTTATTACAGAATAATTTTTTTTTATAAAATAGATTTAAAAAATACATTTAACAATATAAAATTTATTTTACATTTAAACTTAATAAAAATCATTAAAAAATGATAAACTCTACAGTCTTTTTTCAATGCAATTTTTTACATATATTACATTAGCAGTCAGTTAATTTCATAAGAAGCTTATTTTTGGCAACGTTATCACCTGTAGAACACAGTACGTCCTCAACAATTCCATCTATAGACGCCTTAACAATGTGCTGCAAACAGAAAGATATTAGCTAGAGGATATTTGATATTACGATGACATTAACGTAGATTCAATAAATTCACCTCCATTTTCATTGCGACAATAACAAGCAACGAATCACCCTTCTTTACTGCATCCCCCTTATTGACAAAAATCTTGTCAACTAATCCAGGCATTGGGCTTAAAGCCTGGTGTGGATCATGCTCTGCCTGACTTGTAATCGCAGATACAAATTTGGGAGTGGGAACTACCAGTTGCCATTCACGATCCTACAAACAAAACAAAACTTTAGATTACATGCAGTCATCATTACAGGCCAAACAATTAATTATAACGATTACCTTGGTGAATATGTGTAGCTTATTGCCAAGCTTCACTGTTTGCGCTTTAGCAATAACCCCGTCAATTTCTGAGAACAATTCTAAAGTGTCATCGATCTTCTTCAAGGTTCCAGTTACTTTCCTCCAAGGTCCTAATCTGTTGACTCTCATCAGATATACATCAGGTTCGACGTATTTCACTTCCACTGTGTTATTCTTCTTTTCAACGTCAAAGAGAAACGTACGGTTCAACACATGATTTAATCTGAGTCCAGTTTCCACTGCAAATGGAGTAAGAGGATCCTTTGTTTCTAAGGACGCACTTAACGATTCCATATCTTCGTACAGTATGGAAGCAAGAGCACCTTGTATCAGTATTCTGTTAGACGTTTGTATCTTAGGGAATAGTTGCTCAAAGTTCTCCTCAATAAATCCCGTATGCACTTCACCATTTTGAAATTTGGGATGCGCACAAAGATCTTTAAGAAATTCTATGTTCGTGTCCAATCCAGCTATCTGTAAACATGATTGTTCCAATTAAACGTAATTATTTTATTCAACATAATCAAATCTATAATAATGCAAGTTCTTCATTATGAATTTTCCATGTTTTAATTGTGCTACTTACATTGTATTCGCCAAGTTTTGATATAAGTACATTGAGAGCTTCGCTCCTGTCTTTTCCCCAAACCACTAATTTCGCTATCATCGGGTCATAATGTACAGACACCTCGTCGTTCTGCCGCACTCCAGTTTCGACTCTGACATTGTCTGTTGCTTTGGGAGGCTTTAAGTACAAAAGCTGACCAGCTCCTGGTAAGAAACCATTCCTTGGATTCTATGATATCACAACAATACATTCAATAATAAATAAAAAAAAGCACTTTTACATATTTTGACACGTGGAAGATATTAATAGATGTAATAAACAGATCATTACCTCAGCGTAAATTCTCGCTTCAAACGCGTGGCCATTGAGATTGATCTGTTCCTGTTTGAGCGGTAGTTTTTCGCCGCTCGCGACTCTCAATTGCCACTCAACCAGATCTAAGCCGGTAATCGCCTCAGTAACGGGATGCTCTACCTGGAGACGCGTATTCATTTCCATAAAGTGGAAACTGTGATCATTGCGATCCATTATAAACTCTACCGTTCCAGCGCCCACATATCCTACAGCTTTAGCAGCACGCACAGCCGCTTCGCCTATTTCCTGCCTGAGCTGCTGGGAAATGCCAGGCTGTAAAATAAAAAATTACGTGCAATCGCCTTTAATTTTTTCATCATTCTGCAAATCTCTGCAACAATAGAAAAAAAAATGCATACAGCAGGTGCTTCCTCGATCACTTTCTGATGTCTTCTTTGCACAGAGCAATCTCTTTCAAACAGATAAACGGCGTTCCCATGTTTATCGGCGAAAATTTGCACTTCAACATGTCTAGGTTCGGCAACATATTTTTCCAGAAGCACAGCCGAATCGCCGAACGACTTCTCGGACTCGGTTCTCGCGGATTCCAACGCCTCGACGAAATCGGACTCCTTCTGAGCGATTCTCATACCTTTCCCACCACCACCGCGCACAGCCTTGATCATCAGTGGAAAGCCAATCTTTTTGGCTTCTGCTAATAGAGTTTCATTTGTCTGATCCTCCCCATGATATCCTGGTATTAAAAGAATGATTTTGTTTTATTATATATATTTAACACAATATATATTTAAGATAGATATTTACCTTCTATGATAGGAACTCCAGCATTTGTCATGATAGCCTTTGAAGTATTCTTGATACCCATATCTCTAATAGCACTAGCAGGTGGACCAATAAATATGATGTTCTCCTTTTGGCATAGCTCTGCAAATTCCGTGTTCTCTGAGAGAAACCCATATCCTGGATGTATGGCTTGGCACTTTGCCTGTTTTGCCACTGATATAATTTTGTCTTGTCGCAGGTAACTCTGATTGGATTGAGCAGGACCGATGCAGTAAGCTTCGTCAGCTTGTTCCACATGCATGGAATTCCTGTCCACCTCGCTATAAATGGCCACAGTCCTTATGCCCAGCTTCCTGGCAGTTTTTGTTATGCGACATGCTATCTCTCCACGGTTTGCTATCAAAATCTACAAAACAATCTTATGTTAGAATAAGTGTGTATCTCTTGAATAACAATCAATTATTCCTGGAAACTGACCTTGTTGATCCTGTCGATCCGCGTAGCCGACTGATGCGATTTTCGAGCATATGAGGTTAGCTGACTCCTACTATCACATTAGTATATAAATTAACATGTAATTAAAGTAAATTAATACAACAAAAGAACACTGAAAAAATACTGTATGCTACTTGCCTGTACAATACTGATTTTAACTTTCCAAAATGATACATGATTTCAACTAGACAAGTATATAGTATGTGACAGTATAAATGTATTTTTTCGAGTTGGTTTATCTGCTCTTCAAATCCATTCAACTGTAATAAATGACACATGTTTACGTAGCTATTCTTATCGGTGACTTATGACCTGACCATTTACGCCATTTAAGTATTTTCGAGTAAATATTTTTAAATATTATATTCGTATATAGAAATAACGAAAGAAATGGTAATACGAAGAGCCTAAAAAGTGCCTTAGAAGGTAAATAATTAATATTAATAGTATAATAATAAAAATATTAATCTCAAAGAAAATGCATCTTTTTAAAAATTCATACAATTAATTTTTCTACTTAGTATTAAAATATAAAAAGAAAAAAGTAAGTAATTGCTAAAATCTGCTACTCATGTATGCTCACCTCACATTTTGTTACTAAAGAATGCGAAAGAAAACAATTTTTTATTTTCTTTGAAGATAAAACAGGATAATACACCGATGGTAATGTAGCAATCTGTCTAAATAAAACTGCAAGATAAAGCAGGACGAGCTTCACGATAATTCACCAGAGGTCACGCTCGTCTCCCGCCACTCCGCCGAGTTTCTTTTGTTCTGTGTAATGATTTCTAATTGAGGACGATTGAGAACCTGTCCATGAGATTAATCTGACCAAGAACGGTAAGCGGTACTGCCGACGGAGATTTATGAAGATTGCAATTTGTAGTCGATCAGCACTGTCGCTCCAATATCGCGATTCAACGCGAAACGACTAGGCCTCAAAGGCGATCGAATGTTGTAATTCGTCTCTCTCCTCGAGGCCCCTTCGCCATTTTGAAAACGGTAATTACTTTTGAACGGTAATTACATATCCTATTCAAATTGACGCATTCTAGATGATCGCGAGAGTGGAGGGCGAGGGAGATTTCACAATGACAACGCGGACCGATAAATTCGAGGATGCGATCAAATCAAGTCCGCCATGAGAAATCTCTGCGGTGGCTCAGACGTAATTTCGTGATCGAATAGAGACGTGGCAAGAGGCTATGGAACATCGAAACGATCGACGATCATTTGCGACGTTAACTCGATCGGCGTCGTAGCATTACCCGATTTGACTCCTTTGAGTTAATCGGATAGTCGTGCGAACCACTAGCCAGTTACGTTGTTCCCGTTGATTTGCGGTGAACACACCGAAATTAACCGATGTAAATGCTCTTGCAAGTGGCAGGAGGAGACCATTAGATCAATTACATAGATCGAGGAGTCGTTTGGTTCGGATGATAGAGCAGGAGCCGACGAAATTATTCAGACGTCTGAATGAGTCCAAGGACGTGGCGAGGACATTGACGAATCCAACGATTGTTAGTCTAATCTAATTAACCAAATTGCATGGTGTAGGTACGTTGAGAAATATCTCGGTACAGCAATAATATCAATTTCAATTGATACGTCATTCTTTTAATCCTTTTAGTTTCCCGAAGCTTTAGTTAGCCCTCGATTTTTGATCCTCGATCCACTCTTCGTAATCGGGGAGTCATGGACGTTTGTCGACGAGATCGAAGGCAGGAAGATCGATTTCGAGTCGATCGAACGAGTCTTATTCATTAGAATCGGGATCCGTAAGTATTTCGAGGATATCTCGATCCTACGCGCCAAGATTCAAGCGGAATCGAGCCTTCGCACAGTTCGCACGTAATCACGCATTAACGCACGCGTGTTTACATTCACAGGCGCGTGCACGTTCACGCTTTCGCGCGTGCACACGCGAAGGACCACAGAGACGCACGCGGAAATCTGCGAATTTGCGTACACGTACGCGGCGCGTTCGCACATACACGCGCATGCATCGGGGAGATTTCGTACAGTCGGTACCAGATTGATTTGGTTTACCTAAACCGCTATCCTGTCCCCCTCCCTGGAAATCAGAGAAAGAGAGGAGGGTGCCGGTGGATCCCGCCCTGGATTTTCAGCCGGCAAGTCGCGGCGAGGAAGGGTGTTTACTCAAGACACGACAATTCATTACGTAATTGAATTGAATGAGCCCTCTCCTTCGCTCCGCGTCGCCCATTCCCTTCCGAAGCGTTCGGCTCGAACGTGTACGCGTGCGAATGCTCAGGCACGCGTGTGCGTGGCCTACGCGAACCGAGGGGTGCACCGGGATTCAGAGGTGGATTAAGGGTCGGAAGGGGCCCCAGAAGCAGACCTAAGTTGCAAAGTCTTTTGCGAAAGTAAGATTCTCACAGGTGCTTGAGAACGGCTTCCTTGAATCGCAATTACTCGAGGATGTTCTTTCAATTTGCGTCGGAGATACGGCGAGAATTGTGAAAAAGCTCTCTGGAATTCGTGAGTAATTAATTTTTAAGAAGTTGCCGAGCGATAATGAACGATCGCAGGAAAAATGTTAATCAGATTAAAGATATCAGTGATATCTTGATTTATGGAAACTCTACGGTAATCTCTATGGTTTTACAGATAATTCTAATCGCGATTAAAGAATATCGAGGTGTTAAAGACGCCGGCCAATTTTGTTTCTAATAGTCCAATTTGTTTTATAAATTCCAGTGCACGTCGCGTTGAAACGGGATCGTCTCGGACGATGCAGCACAGGATTTTGCTACGTCCCTGGTGGAACTCACCGTAACCCTCGTTTGTCGTCGTCGTCGGCACCGCGCAGCGTCTACGCTCCTCTTCTCCGAGACCGGGGAGATCCGAAGGCTGGGACCGACCGGAGGGGTTGGTAGCGAGAGCGACCGAATTAAACGATTAGTTAAACTGATTTCGAGTTAGGCGAATGAATAAGTAATCGGATTTCTCGTTAAGGTAATCGCATTGCGCCCTGATTGGCTCCGTCTGCCTGCGTTATAGGCCGCACTCCCGGCATTTTGCCCCTCTCTGCATCCCGTTCACCCTCATCCTCGTCCACCTCGTTCTCCTATCCCCCCCCCCCCCTCTTGCCCTCACTGGTTTTCTCTCTCTCTCTCTCTCTATTATAAGAGCGAAGAGAGAGTGCCCTCTCATCGTTTGCACGGGGGTGTCCTCGCGCGTTTCCATTGTCGCCGTCTCATCTCCCAGAAATTGAGAAGCGTGAATGTTCCGAGTATAGTAATGTACACGCACCGAACTTTCTAATCACATTCCCTATCACATTTTTTCGTTATTTATGCACCATCAGTTATCGTTTAATCGTTTAATTAGTACGATCAAAGTATACTATATCAAAAAGACTTCAAAGTTTTGAATTCAAGAAAGCGATTTTTTTATATATTTGGTGTAGCTGCTTTCATTAAAATGTCTTTTCTAATCTCAGCTTTCATTTTATTTCATTTGGCTTTTTTTTTTATTTCATTGTCATTAATCAAAGATTTATTCTTTTCTTTGCTATACAGTACATCAAAGATCGTAACGTTCTACGTTTGTGAAAAAAAAGTTAAGAATCGCAAACTGAAAATGTTTCAAATTTCAAATTTGTTTGACGCGTTTGTATCCATTCGCACTTCTCACAAGCAGACTTTATCATTCTCCCTTTCCATTCGTCCGTAGCTCGTAAAACGGACCGACAACGTAGAGTCTGCTAGCAGCCCGAGCAATTACATTCCCCGAATGCAATTCCATTTAAATATTGCCGAGTTTGGCGGCGACAAACACGGGACACATGTCCCAGGGTCGCATTCACCTGGCGCGAAGAGAGATTTGCGGCGTACCAAGGGTATGCGAGGGTTGCTCGCAAGGGAGGACAATTTCCATAGATTTAATATCGCGCTAAGCGATGCAGATTTACTCGTAAGGTTGCGAATACTGAATGGCTTCTCTCCGGCCGAAGCTCACGTAACAAACGCAACGTACTTTATCGAGAACGACAAATCGCCCATGAGAAATCGAGATCGGCAAGAAGGAAATCGAATTTACGTCAGGTCGATGTACATTATCCTGACGGCCCTGAGAGTTCGCTCACGCATTGCCGAAAAGATGGACGAAGAGGTAACAAAGGGAGGAGAAAAGAGAAGTGGATATTGAAACAGAGAAATATATAGGAGCTGAGAGAGTGAGGCAGCATGTGACAGAAGAAATGCACTTGTCACGAGTAACATGCAGGGCCGCTTTATCTGCATCGTGATCCCTCTCAGATTTATTTCTGTCTGAAGATTTCTGTAAAATCTTTGATGCATATATTCTTATTTTTACATATTTTATAACATTTAAAGCGATTATAATTGGCGCTTTCATGAAATTACTAATACCTTTATAAATTATTGAAAAATATATATTGAAGTACACTGATGATTCTACGGAAACACACAATCAGTATAATTTTTATGTTAAAACAATGGATTAATTATTTTGACTTACGTACAGAAGTCTTGCAGATTCTTGTTGCTTTGTTATTTAACACAAATATTTAAAGAAAGGAAAAAAGATAATCTCGAAACATAAAATGAGTAGGAAATGATTTATAAAAAATAGAATTTTATAATCGAATTGCAATTTATATATACACGTGTAATTTGTGTTAGCCTACGTGATTTATCGGAAAGAGGATAACGTGTTCAAAATTCCCGAGTTCGTTCGTAAAATAACTCTCTCTTTTCAGACCCGGCGCAGAAAGTCGACGATCCGACGACCGATAACGAGGCAGGACAAAAAGGAAGAGCTTCGACCGCGGAAAGCATGGGATTAATTACCGCGGCGGCGGCGACGGCGGCGGCGGCGGCCTGTTTCTGCCTCCAGGTAAATACAGCGGCCCTGGCGGTTGTACGGGGTGCGGAGGAGGACGCGGGGAATAGTAGGGGGTCGCCAAGCGGTGTCCTACCCCCGGCCAGCGATAGTTTCGCCGCCAGCCGTTTCCGCGGCGGGCGGAAAAGCGGGCGCAAATGCTAATGAGCATCGGTTTGGGGGTAGATCGTGCCTGCCTCCCGGAAGGGGACGAGGGGTTGCGAGCTCCGGATCGCGTCTCGGCCGAAACCGGGTGGAGGGAGAAGCTCCGAGAGGTACCACAGGGCGTTTCCATCACGCCCATCCGCGCGCGGATTGGCCGGCGGCCGAATGGCGTCCTGGAGGACGCGTGGCGTCGGGACGCCGACGTCGGGATGTGCCTCCCGTCGACGTGTCTCCCCGGCGACGGCTCTCTCGCGACGGCGGCGGCGAGTGCCGTCGGTGCCGAGGCGCGACGTCGCGCGCGAGAGTCGCCCCGATAACCGTGAGGATGGAGCAGCTCGCCCAGTTCGTCTCCAAGAGCTTCGACAACGCGGCGGCGGCGGTGGCGGCTGCGACGAGCGTCGGGTTGCCGCCGGCTGCAGGGCGGCCGCCGGCGGCAGGATCACGCTCAGTGTCGCGCATCTCATCGGTGATCACGTCGCGGACGATGGTGACCGGCGTATGTGTAATCATCTTCCTCGATGGCCTCGATGCATTCCGTGATAATGTCAATCTTTAGCTGCCGAATTCAATCGATCGATCTCGGATCGATGCAGTGCGCGCGTACTTTTCTATGAGATCTCAATTTAAATCATAATATGCTAGGCATAAAGATGTGCTGAATCGAGAGAAAATCTGCTACACGCGTCAGGTCGATTCGTATGTGTCTGTGCTTAAGCTATAGTTGGTGATCTGTATATCAGCAAATGGAGTATACCGATCTGGGATGCATTATGAAGAGATTCATAGTGGAAATTATGTAAAATTGTACTCTTGTGCATTTCTTGAATAATATCCTGCATCAATGTTACTTGGACTATATGATTTGTGTTAACGTGCGTTAAAGAAAATTGTGAGTTAAAGGAACATTAATTGTGAATACTGTGTGGAGATATCACGTCGGTCAAATTTATTTTTTAATAGGGTTGCTGCACCACTCACCGAACAAATAAAATTTAAAAAATAGATCTAAAGAATATCAATTAAATTGCAATTTATTGTTTTTAAGTCTCATTATTTTTCTTAGTCATTTATAAATTATTGTTCACCGACTAGTAGAATGATCCTATATTTGAGTCTCTTTTCGCGGTTAACTCTTTTATTAATAACAGAAATTATATTCGGAAATCTATTCAGAATACTCGTTGCAATTAAAATCACAATTCACTTACGAATCGATCTAACCGTCGACATCTTAGTCGTGTTCTTAACACTTTGCGGAATCAGGATGGTAAAAATACAAGAGAAATCTTGTTTAGATGAAGCGGTGCAAAAGACCACGGCTAGCGTGATCGAAACGAGCGGAAGCGTTGAAGAGCCGCCGTCGCCGGAAGGTCGCCTACAACCGGAGGATCTTTCCGTCACGGCCAAGATCAAGGACATCCGGGACACCGCGGAGAACCTGCCACCCCTGAAGACGCCCGAGTTGAAGCTGTCGGTTCGCAAACTGCTCGGATGCACCCCCTCGCCGCCGCCCATATCGAGGGATCGATCACTCAGTCCTGAAAATTGCATTGAATTAAAAAGTCAAAGCTCGAGTGACGGCAAAACTCTTGTATCCTCCAACGATCAGGCCAAGCTATCTTCGCAGATTACAAGGTCGAGCGGACAGGAGGACTCCGTTAAGGGTGAGCATAACAGTGAAACAGTAGTAAGTCTGTGCTTATTTTTGTGTGTTGTTAAAATAATACAATTGTATTTTTTTCTAAATATTAGAATTTTTATGAATAGTTTTAATAATAATCTTAAATTAAAACAGTTGTTCACTGGAGTACATGATCAATCACCGGCTACTCAATTAAATATTGTTAGGGATTAAAATTTATTAAATGGATTGCAAAATAATACTTTTGCAAATTAAACTGAATAAATTTAAAGCTATTTTTTTTTAAATTATACTTAAGTCGAGATAGCAAACTTTTAAGACTCTAGTTCATAAATAATTTTATTTTCTCGTGAAAGCAAAATTAAAAACAAAATTTGTCTCACATTGTAAATAATGTTTTGCAGTCGCTTTTTTATGAAAAACAATATTGATTTGGAAGAATGTAATAGTGTAATAATGACTATATAAAATTGCACAAGAAAAATGTACAGAGTTCCAAGTACATAATTAAGTTGCGATATAACATAATATGAATAGGTTGCATAGTATTCTATATATTCACTCCATGATGTATAGAAATGTCTCTATCGTATTCAAGATTGTTTAATCGAACTCAAACCTCAAAATTCGTTGCCAGACTTTCATCCCGTCTTATGCTTGTCCTGACTCAATGTGTGATGGTGTCAACTTTGATTTCGGTTGATCGACGTTCCTTACGGCTAGCCCGTTTGCGATTGCCGTGCGAACGAGTGCGGGAAGGTCAGGAACCTCCTAGTGGCGGCATCGAAGTCGCAGCACCGGAGGGATTCGATCTTCGTTTATAATTCACAACGTCGTCCAATAAAGCTCACAAGTGATTGGAGATAGCTGACCGTTCGCAATATAACGATCGACGACCCGATTGGCGATTTCGCTCACGAGCAGAGTCATTTTCGATAAAACACTTGCTCCGCCGAGCACTGAAAGATGAAATTACATCGATCTCCTCGCTGTTCTTCTTTAGACGAACGGAAAGTGCCTTTAACAAAAGTAAACCACTTTCCCGAGAATCGATTCACGAGGATTATTCTCGGACATGTTATTATATTCTGGCATTTAAATCTTCAAGACAATGCGTGTAAGTCTTTATGTGAAAAATCTAAAGGGGGGAAAAAAATCGCTCATTGTTTTTTTTACAAAGTTGATTTGTCATAACAGTCGCTTGAAAATTTAAAAATTAATTAGTTGAATATTAGACTGATAGTTCTTGTGTTAATTACATATTGGTCCAATATTTAACTCATTAATTTTTCAGTCGAAGTGGATGCGTAATAATATTTCTATATCAATTATTAAATACGTTTTTCAGTTCTGTAAACTGGAATGATATTTTTCGCAATAAATCCTTGACAATTTTTTTAAATACTTGTAGTATTATTAAAATTGATATGTTATTTTTAGTTTACGATTGCGTTTTAAGTTCGATAATCTATATTTCGCACGCAGTTTATAGAACTGGAAAATGTATTTAATAATTGATATAGACATTATTAAGTATCAGATCCGCAGACCGAAAAATGGCACTTTTTATTTCTTGTCTCAAAGATCAACTTGCTGATATTTCAATATCTTTGACGTTTCTTCTATAAAAATTTTTATAATTTATCTCTCAATAGGGAAAACTCAATTTCTGTTCATCTGATGAGTCATTAGTTGGCAATCACTCGCCTCGATGTCGCTTCTACTCTACCTCAAACGTTGTTTCGGAAACGAGTCTGCTAAATTCTACAAATTAATTTTGCAATGATCGGTCAATTGCCATGGGATAACTAGTCCGTGCAGAGTGCGACGAAACTATCGCATGCGCGAGTAACGAGGGAGAGCAAATGGAAACGAGCGGACGAACGGGGCGGAGAACGAAGGATCGAATCGACGACGATCACGTTATAAAAAGCGTGCGGTGTTGAAGTAACGCCACGCACGTTTCCCCGCGCGATAACTCGGCGAGCCGAGCGGGCAGAACGCCATGAATTTATGGTTTAATATGCGGCCCGCCACGTTAGTTGTGTATACGCCCCCCGAACGGAGGGAGCGACGAGAAGCACGGTAGCTGCTGTTGCTACTGCAACACCACCACCACCACCACCACCACTACCACCAGTAGCAGCAGCAGCAGCAGTTCGCCTATCTCTCGAGGGCCCATAACTTTTTCCGATTAAGCGCAAATCAAAAAGCAATCTACCCGGCCGGCAGCCATCGCAGCCGCGAAAGTAAAATCGTAAATATTCACCTAGAAGCCCCCTGCTTCGGGGGACATTCGGCGTACCAGAAAGGGCGTGAAGCGATAAATATTAATGCATCTTGCGGCCGTTGATCGCCTCCATACGATCCTCTTACGCTACATTAATTAAATCGCCGTATAGCTCACGTACGTTTATTAAATTCCGGTCACTTTCCGTAACAATCGACATTTATTGCAACGTTGTTAAACGAAGTTGATAGTCTTTAATAATTCAAAAATTTAGCAAATTTACATTGAGGACAAAGATGAAGAAAACGAGATCTTTAGCGAAAAAAATTGTATTCTCAACTTCAGAATTTTTCTCTCTTATTTAGTAGTCCCTTCTAAAATAGACACTAAAGGAATTTTTTTAACTTGAGAGAAAATTCTTCTAAAAGATATTTAATAGCAGATATTTTAATTTTTATAAGGAAGTGCAAGATGAGATTTTTGTATAGGATTTACACTACGACTGATTTTTCACAAATATAAAAGAAAATGTAATTTTTATATATTGAATCCTATTGGAGCACAATTAAAAACAAACTGGTTAAAATTATAAATATTGATTTTAGAACATACATGTTGTCTGAAATGATTAGATGAACTTTTCATTACCGTATCATCCATTATTGAATATCACGATGATTAAAGTTTTAATCAAACACCATGCTACACTGGTTATGTTATAAATTATAACGATGTAATTGTTGCAAACACCAAATGAAGTATGGTCTGCATAAAATGGCATTGTCCAGAATTTTGATAGAATATATTCTTAGTTTCAAAGAATTTTTCAGAAAAGATTTCAAGTATTCATATCGAGAAGTTTATTAAAAACATGTATGAAGAGAGTTTGCAAAGTATATAGTCCTCTTGGGGAATACAATTTTTTCGGTATGGAGAATTTATCAGTTGGTACTTTTATCATCGCATTATGCTTCTGTCTGTATCTCGACAAGTTGCACGTTAATGTGAAACCCGCAGAGACTTCATAGATACTTGCTCAAGTTCTATAAAAGATACCATCACGAGTCTTGCAGCTTTTCAGAAACGAGCACTTCCGGCAATGCGATACTCCAAAGCACATTTCGCCTCTCCCGACGATTTAGCGTGGCGTGCGCGCCCATCGGTCTTCAGTCGCGCGTGTTTTTCCGCGATTGCCGTAAGTGTTGGTGCTTGACCGCTGGTCAAAGGCTCGTACGCTCGTACGTATATTTATGGCACTTGGGGCGCGAGTTTCCTGAAGTATGATAGCAGAGGGTGCGCGGCCGTTACTTTACGAAAAATGAGAAAGCGAGAGAGAGTGAGAGAACCCCCTTCGTATTTACGTTCAAACTTCTCGCCTTAAACGATAAGTCGCGATACAAAAATGATACATTGTAGCTTCTAAAAAATATTCACGCTAGTAAAACGACAAAAGTATCAAAATATATTGAATTTCCTATTTGGTGAAATGATATACACGCGCTATCTACTTGTGACTATACAGTTAAGCTTAGATAAGTTTAAAAAGAAAGAAAGACTAAATAATTAACTGAAGAAATGATCTTTTGCAGTGTCGAGTGACAAATGTGCGATTAGCCTGTGATTTGGAAAAAATGACGTGACAAGGAGTTAAACTTGTCGGAGGGTACGGTCGACACACGGGCCACTTTGCTTCATTAAGCAATAAGTGATTGCATGCCTTAAACTCCCCCTGCTTCTTGCGTATTTATGGGACCGTGCGCCATATGCAGCGGCTGCGTGGAATACGACGACGCTTTTATACATCTAATGGCTGTGATATCTCGGCTCGTTTTGGAGGGAGAAAAATAGTATAGCGGAGGTGGCCGGTCGGTCCGGGGGTAGCTCTTCGGGGGTGGCTTAACTGGATCAGGCCAAGAGGGCAGCGCTCTTAGTAATTGAATTAGTGACCCCTCGCGTCCGAGTGTGATTGCTTTGGGTTTTCCAGTAGCAGGGTTCGGTTATCTGTTCCTCCTCTTCGTCCCGCGGAATTCCTCTCACCGTCTCGATCTCTACGAGGTATCGGATAACGTTCAGCAACTACGATTTTGCACCTCGGATCGAGACTCTCGGAATATACTCGGGTAGTTTGGCCAAGAGGATTTAGAGAAACGTGTTATACGGAACTTTGAAAATGCTATAAAATCCCAGAATTTCGATTACCGAAGTTAACGTCAACGACAGTTCTACCGTTAAACTCGAGTTTTACAATAAAACATTTTAGTCATTTTGCTTAATTCGCGTATACAAAAATTTAATAGTTAATAGGATATTCTAGTCTATTGAATGCAAAAAAATGATTTATTTTTTTAAGGCAAACTGCTGCATATATTCTGCTGAGCTTCTACACATTATATATATATATCTAGAAATTTTTGTATTTTGGCAAAATGTTTCTTAATTTTCATGTCATCTACATATAAAGACAAACACATTTTTCAAGTTGGCTAATGTAAGAGTAATTATACCGTAATACACAATCATGCTAATTCGCTGTTCTCTTTTCAGAAAGTAAACGCTTATGAAAAATGAGAGGAATAACTGTAAATTCAAATGATGCCGATTCTCGCCCCTGTTTTCTACAGTACATACGGGAATAAACGGGCTGACACGTTCGAGTTAATGACTGCGACAACGCGTATATGTGTTGCGCCATGGGTTATGCTAACAATGCGCGGACGAGGGGCGTCGAAAACCGCGCGAGTTATTTTGGCGAACGGGAGGGAGGTGGTTTTAAACCACCGCTGTACATATGGATGCGGGCCGCACACCCTGCCTAGGGCTCAGATTGGATTACGCGGATATGCGCTAATTGATTAAAGCGCCGTACGCCATACGCAATGCCGCATGGCGATCGCGCCGGCGTGCAAACGCACGTAGACTGCAGGGAGCGCGTTTGATTTTTTGCCTCCGTTTCCGGATAAATCGCACGGCTGGTCTGTTACCCGTCGAAAGCGACACCGCAGAATATTCCACGATAAAAACAATTTGCCGGCTCCTCGACTTTCATTCGCGTTTAACAGATTTTCTCTCGTTAGCGAATAAAATCCAGACGTAATAGTCTGATTTTTAAGATGTTCTTAATTCTGTAAAGATGATTAATAACGAAAGAACTAGCGAGAAATAATATAACCGTTCTGAAAAGAATTTGCAGATCACTGAATTACATCCAGATGAAATTATTTGACTCAGGTTATTATTCTTAATTTCGTTAATATTATAAAAGCATGCGTAAATGTCGCGACTAGGAAAACGATAATTATCTTGAAGGATAGACGAAAAGGCGCTTCGATGCGAAAAACTTTCTTAGCGCGTCGTACAGAGCGGCCGCAAGCATCGCCGCGAGTTAGAGAGACGCTCGGATAATTAACGGCCATACGATTTAATTAATGGTCGCTTAATGTAAAGTAACTACGGTACTACGGCTCTTCGAGGTGTTGCCGACGAGAAGGAGGCGAGGAAACTCGGAGGGGGCGCATGACGAGGAAGGGAGGGAGGGAGGGACAGAGGTGGATTAAGTGTCTCGCGTAAGAGCCCTTGACGAAGGGGATGTGATTTATATAATTTAGCAAAGTGGTGAGCTACGCAGTCTTATACCGGGTCGTTAGTCATCCCTACCCTCTCCGCTAGACGGGGGAGGACGAGATCTCGTACCCTCTCACCTTAATCACCCTCCTCCTTCGCCTTTCTGCATCTGTCCGATGGAATCTTCCGCATGAAGATGCGCCCTCGATGCGATCCCGCAATCTGTGCGCAAGTTTAACACCGCGCTGCGTTACGCAGCGGCTTGGATTTTGCTTACTTGCTGATTTTTATAGTTCTTCAGTGTCTTGAAAGAAGTAACTGTCACATTTTTCTTTCCCCGATCTAAGACCCGCTTGTCTAATGTTATCCAATTAGAGACGCCGGCTGGTATTACGATTTGAATAGGATTCTCATAAGGTGGCGAGATATATGTTGATGGCACCCAGACTGGAAGAAATGGCCTGTGAACGATTCGCGAAGATCAATTCGGTAGCATAGGTCGCTCCGGCCCAGTCGTTCTGACTCGCGGTGCGCATTTGTCCCTGTGAATTAATCATCGCGCGACGAAAACTTCCCTGTTACTCGCTACACAGATCTCCGACGATGACTCACTGCACTCGGATTTCTGTTTCGTCGAAAGCGTTCTTTAACAGCGAGAGAAACCACCTCATCCTTTACGCTGTATCATCCATTACGATATATCATTTTCCATTATCATCTTCCATTGAAGAAATGTATATTGTTCAGAAGCGTACAATTATTTCTTAACAAATTTATGCAACGCTGTTCCACGTTTGTTTGAGCAATAATTAATTCGTAGGATCCAACTGTCGGAGCAACGGAAGTGGCAACGGTAAGCAGAGGAGATCGCGAACGAACTTCACCATTGAGCAACTGGCCGAGCTCGAAAGGCTCTTCGACGAGACTCATTATCCCGACGCGTTTATGAGGGAGGAGTTGAGCCAGCGGCTCGGTCTCAGCGAGGCGCGGGTACAAGTCTGGTTTCAGAATCGACGCGCCAAGTGTCGTAAACACGAAAGCCAGTTGCACAAAGGTATAAAAAAAAGGGCTGTCGCAAACGGAACTCAGTAGTGCACTCTTATATCTTCCAATTTTGTTTTAATTTAAATCAATTTTCTTTAATTAAGTAAAACAAATAACGTATAATAACGACTAAAAATTTGATAAGACTCTTTTTTTTCCTTTACACTCTTCTAATTAATATGTTCGACTAGTTCTAATTACATTTTCCTATAGGCGTCGCTGGGAGCATGGTGCTGGCGCCGCGCAGCCCGCCGACGACGTTGGAACCATGTAGAGTCGCTCCTTATCTGCCAGCCCTCAGGTTACATCCGCCGCCGTTGCAAGGAACAGCCGTCACAAATGTCACAGTGGGATCGGCTTTCGACCCGGCGGTGCTGCACTATGCTGCGGCAGGAGGCCTCTTCTGTCTGCCACCACCACCGCCGCCGCCCCCGGCGCCGTCAGCGGGTCATCCTCCTCATCCGTTGAGTCTGGCGGCATCGCTGGCCGCCGCGGCGGCTCGCTCGAAGAACAGCAGCATCGCGGATCTTAGGCTAAAGGCGAGACGGCACCAGGAGGCCTTGGGGCTCGACAGGCCCGCGTAAGATTCGCAGTGTGGTACGTCTTGGACGAAGAGAGACTCGATCGGGGATGAAAAGATGCGAGTTGTGACGGTGAGTACACCCGGGTTCGAAAAAGATCTGTACCTTCGTCGAGATGCGACTTAGAGCGACACAAAGATAAAATAAAATGGTCCGACATTGCGATCGCGGTGAGTTCAATTTTCGATGCCGTGGAGAGGGTACATTATCTTACGCCAAAGTGAACTCTTACTCGCTATCGTCGTTCGTTAAGACTTTATAAATGGGCAAGTACACATCCCTTCTGGATGGAACTTTTAATTCAAATTCTCGAAATTTTAATTGTGTATTTTTCTTTCTCTGTATCACTTTGGCATTAGAAACCTTAATTGTTATTTGTATGCGGTTAAAATTACAGGTTGCACATATTGTCTTGTGCAGGAATTCGCTCGCGTATAGAGTATTAAAAGCGACACACGTGCATCCCTTCATCCGCGACGTGCCGAAGAGTCTGAGAAGTACAAAGGACACTCAATATGTATAAAGTATAGAAAAGGACGACAGGAAACGTGTAACATACATGATGTATACAGAATCGGGAATCTCGCTTGTATCTCGATTAGCGTACTCTGTGTCGAAGAACTGTGATGTAAAACGAAGTTTAATCAGCACCGATGACTAGGGAGGCGACACATTTAATGTAAAGTTATCGTCACCGATTCTTGAACCAGTTTTCATCTCAAGTTAGCGGGTATTTGTTCGGAGCGGAAGTTAACGTAGCTCTGCGTCTACTCACGTGCATGTAGAGACACATTTAAATGGAACGCCGAAGTAGTCGAACGTGGGAATTCGGGAAACGTCAAGGTGCGTCTAATTTCTTTGATGAATTACACAAAGAAAACCGTTAAGCATTTTCTGAAATATATTTTGTTAATAAACGCGGTTTTTATCAAATTTGTCGCTCAGGAAGTTCGAGAAACAATAAGACGCATCACACTGACCAGCAATATAAAAAGGATCTTGAGTTGTTTCTAAGAATAGATTTAAATCGCAAAAGCAATTTTCGTGATATCGGTCCACGGTGATATCGAGGAAGTGTCGAGATTACTGATCATCGACGTAAGAGGAACCGTACGTTCTTTCCAAGAGTAGATTTCGGTCACAACGGTTCTTACCGGCGATATTAGTCCACGAGGGAATACGGAGAAATTCCAGGACGCGGCAGGATCGCTGACCAACCGCGGACGGGAATTATAGATCGCCGCGTCCTGGCAACGGCTTGCAAGACATAACTCTCGTAGATGATTCACGGGCGGATGGACGGACGCCGGGCGATTTCTCGCGTTCGTCGCCGGAGAGCGAGCGAGACGGGAGACGGCGGACGGCATCGCCGTCGGGGCGCTAATGCAATAACGCGCGGCTACGCGGATAAATCAAGCCGGGCGAACCGCTCGAGCGGTGGCTGTACCGTGCCGTGCCGTGTCGTGCCGAGCCAGTGCTGCGCCGCGTAATCGCGTTACCCCGGTCGTCCCCGGGGCGCCGTTATTGTCCCGAAAGTCTTTGCCCTCAAAACGGAGGATGAGGTGCTCCAAAAGTCGCACGTTTCTCGAGCCCGGTAATTCGTCCAGCTTATCTCCGTGTAAATCGCCGGACGCGAATCTTGTTGTCTATTCATTAACGGGGAAGAATAAAGAACTTTTACGATATCGCACCTCGAATACGAATGTACTGAGAGATGAGGCAGAGTTAGTGTTACATATTGCTGTCATACGTAATACAGGGATATATTGGTGTCTACCGTATCGGGATACCGTTACTGAAACTCGCCTATCAAATCGCAATGGAACGTCTTCCAATGCATTTTCGCGGATAAATCAATCATGCATCTCGGGGGAGGGTTGTAATCGCGTTAACACGGATTTATTCTGGCCATCCCCGGGGCGTCGTTATCGTCCCATCCGCGTGCGTCGATAGGTCGAAGCAACGTCGCGTGACCGTGATTTGATTAGCGACTTTAATTAAAAAGAACGCCGGCGCACAGCGACTGCTTTAACGTATACGACCCATATATGCCGAACTTTTTATGGGCATTGTATATAAAAAAGAAGAAAAACTCATAATTCGGTCGCTTTACGATCGTAAGATTGATTATGCAACAGTGACTTACGGTCTCGTAAACTGACATCAATTTTTTTATGATGAAACTTTATAATATATGGATTAATAGATTTTTATTGAATTAATTCAGTTATAAAATAATATTTGAAATATAATCAATTATCTGCTGCATATGCGTTAAAATTTACTGTATAATAATTCGTTAGAAAAGAAATGTATGAAATCAATGTACTTGTGTTGTAAATTATCTCGTAGTTGAATCGACTGAAACGATTTATTTACGTAAAAAGATCAACTAATCGATACACGATTCAGACGTCTGTATAATCAATTTAGCAATTTGTGTATCATTTATTACTCTGTTTCAGAGGAGCATTGGATCTTTTTTTTCCTGTCGATTCTCATAATACATATCAACGAGAATCTTCAGGACATTAGAAAAAACGTATAACATCAAATACATCTGATCATTATTCATTATATTGTAGTTTCTCAATTATCGTTTCAATCATTTCTATTAGAAAATTTATAATTTTTAAAATTTTTCTGTTTTTATTGATGTTAAGAATTTTAAAAATTTATCTTTATTACAAATATATATTTGGTTTTTTTAGGTTTTCAAGCACTTTATGAGAAACAGTATAAAGATGGATTTCGATGGATAATTAAGTTATCGTTACCATCGATAATCACGTTGCAACGATAGTAATAAATGGAGTAACAACAATTCGCGTTACTACGTAACGTGAAAATAATGAGACTCCACTCCATCAACAGACAAGGAGATAATAATAAAAGCGCAAGGCCAGGGCCAAGGGCCGCATTCACCCTTCCACCTTCGGTGACGCTTCCTGGAATGAAATAAAACCCTCTCGTATCCCCGGGATAATTCGGAGGGAGCCGAGGGATGCTCCTCTCTCTATTCCCCCCTTCGCTCATTTTAATCCGAGTTTTAAGAAGTTTTTCCTATTGCTCGTAAATTGGCCGTCGTTTGTCTGGCCGGGGTCACGTGGGGCCAGCAAGGGGTGGAAACCACCCCGGGGTATTCTCCCCACTTTAGCGAGATTCTGTTGTTCGCACATTGCGCATTCGTAGCGCGCGAGTGGGGAGAACGGAAACTCGTAACTGCGATATAATGTCCCGCGAAAACCAGCTACCATCATCAATTATCTCCGCCCTCTCGTCTCTTCAGAGGGGATGAAACGAGGAATAATCGAGAAATATGCGGGGGGAGGGAGGGGGACGACTTGTCGAGATTTCTTGAGAACGTTGCATAAGATCGAAGATGCATAAATAAGCATATAGCAGTAACATATTAATTAAAAAAGAATCAAGTAAAAATGTTTAAAATGTTTAAAATGTTTCTTAAAAATCAAGATAGACTTGACAATTATCAATACTTATATTTGAAACGAAAATCATTCAGTATAGTAATCAATCTACTTGAAAACAACAAATTATCTCTTTTTATAAATAATTTTTACGATGTTCAAAATTCCTTTGAAATAGAATTTGATTGCATATCTCATCTTAAATTATTTTATTGTTTAGCTTGAGGATTATCGTGGAAATTCACTAACGCCTGGCCTGATCATTGGTGCCGGAAAAATTCGCGGCAACAGATCAATCCTGCAATTCCGACGGCGCGATCGAGGGGATGGGTGGGACGGATGCTGCGCGAGATTTGGAAATAATTCAGCCCCGCGCACTGACTGGTGGGCCAAGGGGCCGCTTGCTTCTTCCGGCCCCCGCGTGCCTTAATCTAATCCAAGGATAATCTAAAATTCATGACACACATAACTGCCAGGCGATGATATATCTGGCGGGGGTGTAAAGGCACCGTCTTCTCCGTTCCGCTGCCGTTTCCCCTTTACCATACTCCCCTCAGCGTTCTTGTAGCTTGCAGTTTGCCTCGGTGGGCACCCAACAGCAATCACTGGCATTATTATTTAATGCGACGCGCGTGGTGGCGTATATACTGACCAACTACCCATACATCGTGATATCGTAAGACCTGCTGCTGGATGCTGTTTATCTCGCGAGAGGAATTACCAGCTCGATACAGCCGCCAGTTGATCTTTCTTCTCTGACGTCTCGAAACACGTTGAATTAAACAAGCCATAACGAGGATTGGTTGCATATCAGGACGACGTTTCACAACATTTCTATCCAGAGAGATTATACTGTCTGAATACAGTAAGAATTTTATTCTAAGACTACTGCCGTAGACTAAGAACGTAATTTGGAAAAGCCATGTTTAAAGCTGCGTTACAAAGACCGTGGAATTATTTTATCCTAGGTAATCAAATTTCATTTGCGTTTTCAATTTATTTAATAACCAATAAATTCCTCGTTATGTAAAATAGATCCTAATCATTACTTCCAGATACAAATCGTGAAACGATCGAAAGCCCGACCCTAAACGCAGCATCCACTTATGCTAAGAACTTCGCTGTTCCTACTGAATTAATCGACTCGCGCCCGATCATCCGCGTACCCTTCCCCGATACCACGAGCGTCGTTCTAGTCCGAGGGAAGTCGATAATCCGGGGAATGCAGTCTTTACGATAGGGTGAGATGCACGCAAATGGACCGAGAGTGGTCACGCGCCGGCGATAAGAAAAGAGAAGAGCGATAAACTAGAGAGAAAGAGGGAGAGAGAGCGCGAGCGAAAAAGTGGAGGAAACGAGGAGCTAAACGCGAGTTTCCGCCCCTCCGGGCAGATCCGATGCGGAATCAATTCGCGTAATAGTTTCGAAGGGGGGAGAGGATGGCTCGGGTGATGGTAGGAGAGCTAAATCGACTGACGGTCGCAGGGGTGGGTTAAGCGAGAGCTCGGATACGGGCCATTACCACACCTGTCCCTCAACTTCGACTTCACGAGAGGGAGAGAGGAGAGCCCAAAGCTCTAATGAAGAGAAGCAATCACTTAAGCCGGCCCGCCGTATACCCGGTGTACCGGTACGCGATACGATACAGTTTTATTTGCGTGGCTCCGCGCCGATACCCTTTTACGGCTCACTCGGGAAAGTGCTCGACGGGACGCGAGCGAATAGGACACGGAGCGTGTCCCGTGTTCGTCGATCCGAATCGCTCCTCCGGGACATACCTCGATCATTTGTAACGCGAGATCGTTATCTCTTCGATAGCGTCCGAACCGGAAAAAATGTTGGAATGCTGGAACTGAAGATCGTCCTCCATTCTCTTCAGAAACAAATACTATATGGAAACGAATATTTCGAGACTATATGAAGTAAATGAAAAAGTAATATGAAGAAGTTAAATTTCACAATTGCTTGATTTCTAAAAATAATGCAAACTCGGTAAACAGTTTTAATTATTTAACACGCATAAATATTAATTATTAGTCTTTACTTACCTTGTTTACGGTCGTGTCGTTTGTATTTTAGGTGAAAATTATGCAAGAAAACCGTAGTATGATTAACAAAAAGAAACGTGTACTCTCGATAAAAAAATGACAAAAAAATTATGAAAAATAATTACAAAATAATTCCAAGTCAGTAAAATAGACGTTTATCGGTATTTTAAACAAAAAAAGAAGGGAATTATCATAAAGAAAAAAGATATAACGATATAAAAATAAATTTAGGATAGACTATCAGAAGAAGACTCGCAACGGTACTTCGTCAAAATTTATTTCGAATGAAATGTCACGTAGCGCACAAAGAACCAAGACAACGAGCGCAATATGGAGCGAGAATTGAAGCCGGTATAATTTCAATCTTCTTAATTCTTGCTATAGACACAAGTTCGACACAAGCTATTAGGAATAAAAAAAAATGTCAATACAATTTTCTTATTCAATAATCGGGCGTAATATAGTTTTAGATTGTCTCTTTCACAGAAACATAACTTTCACTCTATAACAGTCTATTTTACTTTACTAATATTATAATATCCCCTAATATTATTTGCAATATTACTATAAATTACGATACGATCCTAAATTAGCTAGAGAGAGAGACTTTACATTAAGTATTTCCAAAAAATTGACACATCATTGTCACGTCACATCCACGGAGATCAGTTTCGCGCATCTATAGCATGGAAATCTGAACGAAGTTCTACCGGTTTCAATCCCGGATATGAACTGTGATTTACACGCGTGCATATGTATACACTGTGTCGCGATTACACGCGACTCGGACAGTTAATTAACGGAAGAAGCTCGGCGGCAGGAAGCAACAGAGTGTTCGCGTAAACATGTCGTAACAAGCGATTGAACCTTAATTCTATTTTGCTCTTTGTCTGCAACGGTCTGCCGTCCGAACATAGATTCGCGATATTCGAATTGGAATTTGTACGCGCTTACGTGACGCTTTATAAAGTGTAAAGCCGGTCCGGCTCAATTACAATAACGAGTTCGCGCTCGGAGAGAAAACGATTCTTAATGAGACGAAAAATTGCCGAGGCTATAAAATACAATTATCGAGTGTGTACATTCAGCTTTAGATGATGGATTTACAGTGCGATTACCATGTCGATTTAAAACGGTATGACGCTCGATTTAACGCGCACAGGATATTCCCATTTAAGCTATAACAGATCTCTCAAGGAATTGTCAAACTTGTGATCAATCTGTTCTTGTAACAGAAAATCATTTAACTTTAACAAAAGAACATTTAATTTGAAATAAAACTTTAATTTACAAAATTATTAATTCATACATGGATTTGTAATTTTAATTAGAAGAAAAAATTACAATTACAAATCTTACTTTTGTTTAAAGAAAAATCGAAGCCTGTTCTGGGACATCTTGTACACAGTTAATTCGTCTATCACACTTTACGTTTTAGAGACAAGAGTTATATAAAGAAGTACATGTACGAAACTGTTTCCGAGATGGGTAGCACCCTTTCGTTGCACCTGACAGCGTAAATGTATCATTGTGTAAGAAAGCAGAAGAATGAAATCTTGTGTTCTTTCTCTTTTCTGTCCGTGCGAAACTTACATGCGATGTTACTACTGAGCACTAGAAGAGATTATCCTTAAGTACTAGGCAGTCAAGGAAATATGCAACAATAAAAAAGAACACTGTGTATGTATACTCTATGATCGAGTATAGATACTGGACAGAGGAATTCGCCGGCGCCTGCGAGAGAAAACAATAAAGTAAAAGCAAATTACGGCATACAGATCGACCTGCATTTTGGCAGCACCGTCCTTCCGTGGCCGCAAGGATAGGATAATCAGGTACTAGGAACAGCCCCATACGGAGTCCCAATCCTTTGAGAGGGAAAAGACGCGATCGAGTTACATCCGATATTGATTTGTTATTTTGAAAAATCTTGTGATGAGGAATCTCGACCCTTCCTACTTCTGTAGAAACCTCGTTTCAATTCATCACACGTTTCTCAAATCGGAATGAGCGAAGTATGTCAATCATATGCATATGTATAACTATACGTGTCTACAATATAGAATTTTTTTCACAATACCAAGTGCGGTAATAATGATTGTAAAATCTAAGTCATATTAATAATCTAATCCCGCGTTGAATATAATGGCTGTACCCCCGATTTACAAAGAGAATGTTCGCGGACATGTGTCTGTGAGCATACCTAAGTAATCTCTAACACATTCTAAGATACCTTGGTTACTTAATAGAAAGCGTCGACAGCCGATAGAGCTATAAATGATCAGGCATGATTAGGTAATCCCAAAGGACGAGAACCTCCGCTCCGAACACTGCCCGCACGAGGATTCATTACGATTAAATATAATACACACCGTAATATATATATATATATATATATATATATTAATTACAATAATTATAGTATTAAGAATTATTATGTTAATAGTTATTTAACCACGTGTATGGCTCAGTCTATTAAGCTAGTCTCATGCAACAACAACAATAAAGATACAACAATATATTTACTTGTGAGTTTATAGAGTTTCGATTCACATCGCTTTTTACTCTGCTCTAATTTACTCGTATATCTTTTTTTTTTGCTTTTTCCCTCCATAGTTTTCTTTGCCTGCTGATCACCCTGTTACTACATGTTCCCATACATACGTCTTTGCACTCAATTTACTGACGATAGAAAAAGATTGGAAAAATTTCGGATATCAATCGGCAATTAATCACTTTTTTCAGTCCTCCATATCATTGTAATATTTAATATAATAATTATGTATAAATAGACGTCCTTTCACTTGTTACTTTGTAATCATTTATAAATTTATTATCTCGATCTTATCGTGACTGAGAGCTTTTCGAGCATATTAATATGTAATTACGAGCCACATGATCCTTCGGCGGGAGAAGGAAACGTATCAATATGAATTATCCGCGAAGTATCCGAAAGTATACCGAGGTGAAAAGAGGCAACGTATTTACAATTACGGGAAGATACACGTATATACTCTAGACTCTATTGCGATGCGAAATTTCGCGCGACGGTAGACCCACGAATCGGTGATAACGAGCACATCTACCTTTTACCACCGACGAGAAATCGACCGTTTTAGCTTAGGAACTATCGAGAAGTGAACGATGCAACTTGTGTGTAAAAAATCGTCTCATTAGCCGCTATTGAATTCTTAAATGTAACTCTGCGAGAAGTGAGGTGATAACAACGTTGATTTTTATATGCAATATTTACACATACGTACATATATTGTATCCGCGTTAAGAAAAGATAAAAACACGCGACTGCGAATTTTTCATTTAAACCCCACGTCGAGTGGCATGTGGCTCGAGTTCTGTTACAGTTTTCTTTCCAAGCTCTTAAGTAATTATAAAAAACAGTAATATCACAAAAATTGCGCAGGCAGGGCAAGGAGAGGGGCCAGAGTTTTGGGATAAAATTATGACAATATACATATAATACGATATCTATATTGCCAAGTTGACGAACGAGTGTGGATCGAGTCAAGGAGCGGTCACGGAATTCGTCTGTCCGCCGCGCGCGATCTCCTTCTTCCCAAGAAAAGGAAAGAAAGAGATTTTCTGCGACGCAGCAGCTGTTGCGTGTGCCGTAAAAACGCGACAGAACGATGCAGAATTATCTTTATTCGACGAGCGACGATGAGGGGAAGGCACCTTCATCGTAGCGTCGTACTCGACAATGCCATTTTTCAATTCTTTAATTTTACGAAGAACATCTATCTCCCTTCTCATCTCGCAGCTATAATCTAGTTCCTCTTTTTAAAAGATGTCCGTCTCGCCTGCGCTCGTTCGGTTCCCGCCAGTCATTAGATCTTTTATTGATAGACTTTAAAATTTGATTGACAATGGCGACTTAACGATGGTCAGTATTTTTTTTTTTTTTTTTTTTTTTTCAGATTGTGTGCCGTTTCCTCACCTTTCTCCTCTCTTACTTGGTCTCGATGCGTGTGCGAGAAGGTGAAAATTAAATCGTAACTATTTCTTTCGCATTTTATAAAACTATTCAGAAATTATCGCTGTTGAAAGATCTCGCAGCTTCATGTCTGAGATGTATACATATACTCAATTGTCGATAATACATATTTTTGTCACAATATGAATTATTAGAATTTTTTACTCTTTTCTTTTAAGTAACAACCGAGATAAAAACACACATCACTTTAAGATAAAAGACTTGCTTACTTTTTTTTTAACTGGCCCAAGCAAGTGGGACTGGAATGACAGTCTGCTCTCTTCTTTCTCTCTCTCTCTCTTTCTTTGAAAAATGATTTAAACGCAAGATTTCTTTATCCACATGAATTGTCGAGATCATTATATCGCGCAAATAAAATTAACGTCGCTAGACTTCACGTTATAGATTCGCTTGCTCTGTGAATCGCATCTGTAAATCGTTCTTTAAAATTTTTTTTAATCGACGATTTTTAAACAACTCGAGAGACTTCGATAGATCGGCAAAGATTTGAAATATCTATTATATGATTAACAAAAAAAAAAACGTTCATTCTAAAATGTATTTATCTATATTTACACTAATACTAATATGATACTAATTTTATATGTTTAACAAAAAAGTAATCACAAAATAGTCTGTAAGATAAAACATCGTATCATGTTGATATATACGTACGTATACATATAACAGGATGCATAATATATATATGTATATGCATATGCACGCATACATTTGAAATGTTTTACACATGATGACAAAAAGTTATCGCGTATAACCTAATATCACAATATCAGCAAGGGAGAGAATAAAATGAGCGGAAAAATTTTGGTTCGAAATGACGGAATGGCACTTTCTGCATTTATCATCTTCATGTGTATGTATGTTTTCTTCTCAACGTATAAAAATACAATATTCTCGAAAAACCCTCTGTACACTATGAAATTTCTAATAACATACTCTACCTTGTATCATATTAATTATCAAATAAGTAGTTCTATCTTGTCTCTAAAACTCTATAAACAATAATCTCTCGCTTTCGCGCGCTCTATCTCTTTCGCTCTCTCTTTCTCTCGAAGGAAAAAAAGAAGGGGAAGGGGAAAAAAATAAAAGGATCAATATCTAACGTACAAATTTTCGATCACAGTGTTCGCGCGCGATCTCTATAACGTGAGATCTATGCTAAATTCTTACGTTCCAACTACTCTTGCGAGTTGGTTACTCAATAATAATATGTATATCTAATTATTTTAAAGAGCCGGGGCAGAGTTGGCTGCGGCGCCAACATTTGTCACGTTTTGACATACGCGAGAATAACACTTTCACGTTTAGTGTTACGCGGTAGCGTTAATGGAAACGGAGTGTACAGAGTATACGTCGGTACGTCCAAGATATCAAATCAGATTGTTGTTACATGATACCTCGTTCCGTCTCTCAAAATGTGTAGTCGGTGATCCCCACAAAATTCCTCCCTCCCACCCTGAAGTAAGTCCCGTCCCGTCCCCGCCCACCCACGCTTTACTTTTTCGGCCAATGCTTATCTCTTGTCGTTCTTGCCTTTTTAGCTTCGACTCGCTAACATCTCTCTCTTCATTCTTTTTCTTTGTCAGCAACACCAGTTTTAAGCCAAGGCTTAAAAGGCAGGGCGTGCTTTTCATCATTTTCCCCAAAAGCACGATAATAACATACCACGATGACACGGTAACGACAACGATGTTGATGAGAAGAGGCCGTGGTTTCACCCACCCGTCCCATTCGCCCCTTGTTTCCCGCCCAACCCCGTTCGGCCTGCTGCATTATGCGGCCTTCTAGAAATAAATATAAAGTTGTAAACGAGAGAATCCTCGATTTACCGAGTGAATATTTTTTAACAAACAACTATGTGGACAAAATGTGATGTCCTTAAGATAATTTTTCGACTTACCGCTTTTAGGCGGAGCTGTTCAGACGCCGTACATGTTATGAAGCCGCTCACTGAGCTGCGGCGGAAATTGATCGGAGAATCGTTTCCAATTCTCCTCACCTACTTGATTTTTGAAAGTGAACAGTATCTAAACCCAAGACGATAATCGTAAGATTATAAAAAACATTTTCAGAATATTACTATCGTTTATATATATAGTCGTCGTTCTACCTTTTGAAACATCTCCTTCAGGTCTTCCTTTGGCGCCGACCATGACGCCACGGCGTCGCAGAAGAAGATAAAGTCCTGCACGACTCCAGCCGGATTGACAGTAATCATTTGACACATACCTCTGAAGGCAGAATCCTTCTCTTCGTTATCTCTTATGCTTCGCAAAGAGGTACACCTATTGATAAATTTACAATCGACAATCTCATTAGACATTATTCAACCTCCTAGTCCAAGTAGAAAATACTTCGATCGATGAAATCGATTAAATTTTACAGCACTCACTGATATTTAAATTATTATGTTTATTATTATTATTAAATTATTTTATTTATATAATAAGTTGTAATAAAAACGCTAACTTTATCATTAAATGATCAAAGTATCTTGTTTCAGTCATAATATTCACATAGAAAGATATAAGCATATATATATATATATATATATATATATATATATATATATATATATATATACACACACATGTATAATATGGCTCTGCCTAAAATTGAACTAGCCATTTATTTTCATTCCCACAATTCACACATAGATTTTTTTTTAAATTGCATTCGACGAGACAAAATAGTTGGCTTATTGTGAGGCCAGTCCAATAAGACAATTAGCACTCTTATTTCATAACTTGAGAAATTATTATTATCATTATTATATTGCAAATATGTACAAATAGCAATAGCAGATATGTATACAAAATTTACACATGAGTTTTAAAGTCAATGTTAAAACAGAATTGGTATTAATAGACTGATGAAAATTGCAAATATACTATTGGAACTAATTATTGGAAAGATTAATCCCTAAATTGTAATAATTTAATAGTCTAGCCTAGAATAAATTTATGGGATATTATACAACTATATTGCATAACTATATTGGGATATATGACTGGCGTCATATTTCACTTACTGTCATTAAGGCTGGGTTTACATTTGACATTAACAGCACGGCACATTGTGTAATTAGACCAAACGCAATTCGACAGAGATCGAGATGCCAAATTACCAGCATGCAGAATGAAATTTTTAATCGAGCGAGAAAAATAAACTATATGTGAGGTATCCACGATATTTTCCAGATAACGAGGCAAGAGACGCGGGAGAAAAAGAGTGACAAATGTAAACCTATCCTGATTTTGGTACTCGGATAAACAGGAGAGCTTCGTAACACACTTGCATGGTGGCAAAATAAAGATTAGAATTATATCATATAACAAATTCAAATATAAGATGTTACTGCGAACACTGCGAAAAACCATTGAGCAAGTTCATGCTGACAACTGCAGGATGGTAGCGTGTTTCCATTTACATACATATTCCCCCGGCCCCCGGCCGGCTCGGCGCAGGGATCTCTGCCCTCGCTGTGACGCGAGAGAGAGAGAGAGTAAACGATACGTTTTGCAGCATTTCGCTCATCATTGCGTTCTTGCGCAAAAGTTCTTAGCAGCCCCTTATGCAATTACTCAGGAATCGGGAATGTAATAATGTATAATAATAAAGAGTGCTAATAAAAATAGAAGATAATATAATTAATAGAATAATAATATAATAAAGAAATTTACACACCACTGTCGGACAAACTGCTGTAACATGGGGGCGACGTCGTGGGGACACACATAACCTAGGCGACCGATCGTTATGGCTACGGTTTCATTTTCGGTTTCGGTAAGTAGACAAGTGAAGTGTAGTGAAGTGACCGGAAACACAAACAATAAGACAAACTGATAGAGAACCAACGATTAACTTAGGCGAAGAAGAATATATATGCTCCGCTTTGTAACTTCCAATTAATAATTATCAATTAATAATTCAGTTAATTAAGAATCAAGTAACATTAACAATTAATCGAAGACAGTGAGAACACAGGTGAAACATATGAGATACCGACAATGAAACATAGGCAATACCGTGCTATTGTAGCTGCTGAAACAATAATCAAAATTAGATAGCAGCGTGCGAGCCCGTGTGATTTTGTATAATACTGACCGGTATACCAAATGATCTTTCTCTCTTTTTCTCTGTCTCTCTTTCTCACATGCACGCACGCACGCACGCACGCACGCAAGCACGCACGCACGCACGCACGCACGCACGCACGCACGCATACACACTTCCTCTCTCTACTGTATGTAAGAAATATATGTCAGTACAAATAAGAGAGCAATAAAAAGGAATAACCAAATTTGCGTTATGATCTTTTAAAGGCCAATTCAAACAATTCAGTTGAAACAATATATCTGGGGCTTAGAAATATGCAAGCATAAGTGTGTGTATATATATATATATATATATATATATATATATATATATAAAATACACATACATACATATATACATATACGTATATGTGCATATATATATATATATATATGTATATATATATATATATATATATATATATATATATATATATATATATATATATACATATACCAAATTGCAATGTTTTTATGGCAATACAGCCAAATATGTATATACGTTCAAGCCTACAGGCAGTCGCACACCACTAAATCAAAGTTTAATATACAAAATACTAATTGCTTAAAACCTGTCGATAAAAACGTGCAATCGCGATGTATGATAATCACGCCAAGTCACTTAACTGTGTGGTACAAAAGTCATTGCTCCAAAAAATCATTTAAAAAAAAGTGTAAAAGAAATATAAGTATTTATGCACCTAAATAATTGGGATGCCACCGATCTATACAGTAAACAATACTCTAAAAGTTACTGGGAGACCTTTCATTAAACAATGATCATCGAAAGTACTTTTGGTCTATATAAGACTGTGCATAACAATTAATATTATATTGTAAAGGTAATCTCTGCGAATGAGAAGTTTCCCAATGTGCACAAAGAAACACACAGTCGTGACGGAGTGTAAATTCTTAAGTCGGCACGCGGGAAAGGTAGCGATGTATGTATGTATATATAGGAATCGACAGATTCTGTTGTTCGACTCGAGTCTCACACTACACATTGCTTTCTATTAGTTTCAAAGTAATGCTCGGTATATCGTGTACGGTATCGTTCTAAGAAAAAACTAAAATGTTCGTAAAGGTCAAATTAATGACTCACCCGTATTTTCCAACAGTGTTTTCGGCGTATCCGGTCGATTGATGATTTCAATGAGCTGTGTTAAAATTAACGGGATATACGCGCTCGTGTCGGGCCCTGCGAAAGAAAAATAAACGAAATAAATGGTAAGCCTCATTTCCCTCTCCAAAAAATATCACTTTGATATACTTACCGAGTTTTATCGAAATTTCGCCGATCGCCCATGTCGCGTTGTTACATACTGATATAAATTGCGGGTGCAAATTTTGTCCAAGTATAGGCATAAATTCCGCTGTATGTCAAGACAAAATTCATTAAAAATTTATGCATATATATATCTGATAGATTTAATATTGTCTAACATATACTTACGTATGCAGGGCAGCACGTGTTGGAAGCAGGCTTTCGTAAGATCTCCTAATAAAGCGAAGCTACTCTGTCTAACTTCCGGCATGGTATCTTGCATACACTGGTACAACAGCTGCATAACGTTGCTGTTCATTACCAGACGTTCCATGTGACCATCCAACCCTTCCGCTAATCCGCTAAGAAGATCCAACGCGACTATCATGAAGTCCTTATCGGGCGCTTCAAATTGCTCCGGACTTTGCGTACTCGCTATATGTTGGTTTAGCGTTTGCTCCACAAGTGACACGCATCGCCTGCAAAACAAAGTAGAACATTTTATCATAAAAATTTTTCATTTCACAATAAACTTATAACAGATTAATAATAGATTATAACGCAATAAATATGAAATTTAATCTGGTAAAGGACTGCTATTCGTTGCATATGTACCTGTATACGGGTTCGCAGTATGGTAAGAAACCCGAACGTAACGCGGTCGCTACTGAGGAAAGACATTCCAACAACGGGAACAGATCTTTATCTTCATCTTTCAGTACGTTCCATTTATTGATGAGAGGCGGCATCAAAAGATTGATGTAGTCTGGTCTGTTCAGATGATGACCCACAGAATCGGCAAGAGTGCCGATCGCGTCGTACAAAATTAAAAGATTCTTGTGCTGATATTTACCTGCGAATAAACAGTCGCATCGATTAAAAATGCAGATTGAGACAAACTAATCACTTCTAACGTTGTACTCACTGAACGCAAAGACGAGCGTCTCAAGAATAAATCCGAGATAAGGGACCAGTTCGGTGCACGCTTCTTCCTCCAAAGTCGCGAAGGCGGAACACGCCGCTTCTTGAACACGTTTATTGCTATCTAAAACCCTTTTCAATAGTTCCGTCATCAGAGGCTTCAAATGCGTCTCGTGAGGCTGCGCACAAACCCAATGTGCGTAACGGCTCAACGTCCAGCAAGTTATGGCACGCACAAGAGCCTTCTTGTCACTCAGACAGCCAATCAGGTAAGGAATGAGCTCCGACAGATGTGGAATCATGCCACTCATACAACCTACAAATACCAGTTAAATCTCGCTCGATCACTTCGATCAAATGTGTCTTAATTTATTCGCAAAGGTATTTTAAGAAGAAAAACAAAATGTACGTACCTTCTGCGATAGCACCTAGTGCCAAGATACCAGATTCTTTGATTTCCCAAGACTGATGGAAAAGAGTCTCCTTTAGGATTGGTACCAAAACCGGCAGAAGCTCATCTCTAAAAACATTGGCTAACATATCCAACGCGGCGGCGGAGCATTTTCTCAAGTTCCAATCGCTTAGAGTTGAATCGTCATCGCATCCATCCTCAACGTCAATGTCCTCGTCGTCGCATCCGCCGTTCACGCCGCCGTTCGACTCGTCGGTATGCTTGTTGCCCATACCGTTGGCGTGATGCGAGTGATGCGTCTTGGATTTGTGAAAACGTGGTCGAATGTCCTCCTCCCGATCTGGAATCATTTCATCCTCCTCCACGTCTCCTTTGAGGAGGATTATGTCAATTTCCGAATATTTCATACCTTTCACCTATAAAAAACGATAAAAAAAATATTAAAAGTCAAGTAAGACAGAAGTGTGATAATTTTGCTGTAAACTAGAGAAAACTTACCAAGATAGGTACTAATCGTATCAGATGTGGTGCAAGTGCCTCTTTACAAATTGGTTGTTCTGCTAATGACAACCAAAATTCGCACGCTTCCAATGCCACTCCCTCGTCAATGTCTTGAGTTCTCAATAACATGTACTCTATTATATTGTGCATATGTGGTATTAGTCGATCCATTCGTACCTCGAGCAACATTACCAACGCCCTGTGCAAGAATAATAGAAAGATAAAAAATCCATCTTTCCCTGTTAGTGATAATAAGAAAAAAAAAACAGAAGATTGCTTCCTCTGCAATATGCTATGCAACTACCTGCACACATTTTTTCGGACCTCAGAATCATCGTCTGAAGCTAAATGGAAGAGATTCTCCAAAAAGCTGTCTATATGTATCATAAGCGCTTGCGTGCGTTGAATGATGAACTGATTGACGCACGCTATCGCGTGGGATCTGATCTTGGGACTCGAATGTCTAAAGAATTGAAGGAACTTTGGAATCAGAATGTTCAAAGGGCGATTCAGAGCGTCCGAATCTAATATCTCCGCCGAGTCTTCGCAAATCTTCTGGAGTGCACCGAACGCGCCCTCGCAAACGTTGTAATCTTGCGAGTCCAGCATTTGACACAACGCCGGCAACAATTCCGGCCAAGTCGTTAATTCACCTACTCGCGGAAATACATTCAACCGTCAAAAAAAAATAAACATTCCTTCGTCATGTCTTGTGTGAAAGTGTGAGAGATAGCGTACCTCTTGATGCGACAGTAGTAATCAAAATACCGACGGTCGCACGAATCAGCGGTGATGGATCTCCGACAGCCGACAGACATTCTTGCTTTACGAAATTTATCACCTCTGGTAAAAACTTATGGAAGTACGTCTTTACATTGTTTTTCAATATCAGTCCGCTCAGAGACCTAGTGGGTTCGTCTTAACAAGAAAGAGGATTATTAATTCTTCTTACCTAACTCTATGAAGATGTTGGTGAAAATGCAAATAAAAAACTTTATCCCAGTTGGAGAGACACATTTAAATTTCACGTACCTTCTGATGTCAATTTTGTCAGAACAAAAATCAGATAGTTGTTAAAATCCGGGAATTTGTTCAGCTCTTCCAATTTCTGAGTATCAAGTAGTTAAGAAAAATACAAGAAGGTGACTACCAACGGTAACGAGGAGGCGAATACACGCGCGAATAAGAATTTATATTTTACCAAGTCGAATCGTTTCTCCTCTCGTGGAGATAGCATGGTCGTAAACGTAAACCGTGTTATCGATAAAGCGCACGATCGTATTGCGATTCGGCGCGGCTCCTAATCTATAATACGTGCGGCTAAGTTTCCGGCGAGGACTCCCGCGAAAACTATCGATCAGAGAAAGAGTGTGAGAGTGAGTGAGTGAGTGAGTGAGAGAGAGAGAGAGAGAGAGAGAGAGAGAGAGGAGCCGCGCTCTGGGAAAACAAGACCCCCGCGCGCGCGAGCGTACGAGCGAACCGGAATCCCTGCGCGACTCCGCTCTGCTCTGCTCTGCTCCGCTCAGCTCGGCTCGGCTCGGCTCGGCCGGGGCGTCGTGCATGTATCGTGAGCATATTTCCAGCTCCACGCCCGAATCGCGTAGGGCACGCTCGACTCCGCGTGGTCCGGTGAGTCCTGACGACGGCGACGGGCTCGCGCGAGGAACGCGAGCAAATTCACGACGCTATCACTATCACGATGGCAAGCAGGCGAGAGCGAGAAAGAGAGAAAGAGAGAGTGCGCGCGCGCTGTCTCTCTTCCTTCCGAACAATCTCGAGCCATGGAGATCGCGTTCGCGCGTAATTAATTTCCCGGACCGTTTGTGGACAACGGATCGAAAACGTCGCACCGGGAAAACGAAGGCGACGACGGGAAAGCGGCGTGGTCACGCGCGCGCCGCGTCCCTTTTTTTCACTCGCGTTTCACTTCGCGGGGGCCACGTATGGGCGAGCGAGCGAACGGCGGCACACCACATTACACGACAACGACGACAACGGCGACGAGGCACGAGGCACGAGGATCACGAATCTCAATCGTCAGAACGAAAGGATACTTGTTGTACGGCTCGCTGAGTCGCCGTGTCCGGGCTCTGCGATTCCTTGAGCAGCGTCAGGATTTGCCTGAGTCCTTCCTCATCTGGATGCCACGCCATTTTCATCGTGTTTTTCAACAGCACCACTGTAACGCGCAGCCTGCCTTCTCTGACCTCGCGATAAACGGAAGCTCCCTACAGCGCTCCCCCCCTCACTCTCTCTCTCTCTCACTCTCTCTCTCTGTCGATCTCTCCCTCTTTCTCTTTCGCTCTTACCCCCTTCCTTGCCGGTCAGCTATGCTCCCCTACTCCCGTGAGCTCGGCCAGGATCGTGGTCGCGCGAGGGGGCGCCACGCCCTTCCTCCGCGCCTGCGGCCCTTGTTTCCGTTTCGCGCGTTTCTCGACTCCCGTTTTCGGCTCCCTTGGGAAAATTCGACGAAACCGGATCGCGGTCCGGTTCCGGAAATTAGAATCCCCGCTGCGGCTGTTTCTCTCGCGGCGTGAGAAAGCCGATTGTGCGAAAACGTCCTGCGAAGCGGGGCATTTTCAAATCGGAATCCTCACCGATCCGGATTTCCGGTGTCGCGCGAGTCGGCGCGGGAAAACGCGTTTTACGAGATAATGAAAATCGATTTCACACGTTCATCCTTACGCCCTCGCGCGAAAATGCGTCGTGAAAATCAATGATCTCGCGCCGAAATGATCACACATTCCGATTGCTACAATCAGCAATTAACTTGATCAGCTGAATTACTGCAAAATATCCAGCCATGTAACTCATTGCCTTTAATCTTTCCCCCTTTTTAACATATTAAACCAAAGTTATTTTCCGTATTACAAAATAGTGTAGATGTGTTTGATAAATTAATCAATAATTGTTTCGAATTTTATCTGTCCGTTGAACTACAAAATTATTCTATTTACGGTTAACAAAAATAAAGTAGGTATTATTCGTTAAGTCGATTAAGTTAATTGCTCATTCAACTATTCGGCGTTTAATCGCAATCGGCTCTCAGGCGAATAAAATTGAATCATGTGTCGAATGAAACGCAATTTTTATTTGCAAATTTTATTTAAATATGCGGCTAGCGCGTACGGAAAAAAATGGTTAAAAAAAACGCGATGGTAATCGCGCTTTCCACGTGGCGAAGGGTCCACCCATCGCCAACGATGCTAAATATTACAAAGCAAAAACATATGCATCACGATCTTGAAATAAAAAAAAGGAAGAAAAAATAAATGGGGACTTAACTTAAATATCTTATAAATATATATGTATACACAATGGAGACGTGCTACCGCTGTAAAATTTTAACCGTTAGATCCTTACAAAGGCGGCGAAGATTACGCGCGGTGTTACACACTTAAAACTTAGCAGTTAACTAGAATAGATACTTAACTAGAATTAATTGATCGTTACGATCTCTTATAATTTGTACTGTCGCGTTATTGCGAATATTATGACTCACACTCAACTTTGGGGTAACTTTTGAAGTGTCAGTCTTGCATGTGACGCTGCCAAAATCGATTATTTACATGATACAGGCAAACTTTTTGTCTTTCTTTTTTCCCCTCTCACCCCTCTATAAGGTTTCCTATGGAATTACGAAATCATGCCATTTGCTTCAATTTTCTTTATCCGTCACACTCCTGAGTTCTCGCACCGTTAACCAAGAGATATGTATGAAATTGTTTTTTTTTTTTTTTTTTTTTTTGAGGTGCTTTAGTCGGGTAACTGCTACAGCAAGGCCATGTAGTAAATGTATTTGTATAGGCAATAATTGTAGAACACCATCGGGCCGAGTAATCGTATTCCCGCTTGACCCGATCAATCTTCTCGTGCGATCTTCTCGATCAGTATAAATTATTGACGTTATTGAATGTATATGTACAGCGTTCAACGCGTTTAAATGATGACGAAAAAGGCTTTAGTGTGTATTAAATATCGGCGCGCGTGTATGAAGTGTTTTGATCGTTTCGTTGAAAATCTATTACAAAAGCGTTAAATAATCGATCTATTCACAAGTATAGTTACAAGGTGCTACTGCAAATCGCGTCAATTGTTACGTTTATCGTAACGATAATCGAAGGCACGTATTGGAGAAGAATTGTGGCTCGTTCTCACTACTGCTGGAACGATCTTACGAATGTCTTGTGAAGAGGAACTTTGGCGCGATTAATTCCTAAGCTGGTCTCCCATGAACGCGAAATCTGTATAAACATGTATATTCTAGTTGTCCATGATTGCTGTGTATCCTCAATTCTATATATTCATATGGTTTTTTGATCTCTGTATTCTACGGCAAAAATTATCAACGATTACTATAGTCCTAATAAAGTCTAATGAAATAGTAACAACATACATAATAGTAAAACAAAATATAAAAAAACTTAGGTATACCTGGACTGGAAAATATTGCAAATTTTCGTCCGATATCGTAAATTCATATTCTCCAAACATCACAGGCTCCTGATCGTTCTCACTCAACAGTCCCTATAGCAATAAAAATATTTGTGAAAAAAATATTACAATACCTGATAGACGCAAGAGATATTATTTCACGTACCCAGACGTTGAATTTTCTGGGCGCACTCGACATGTTCTCATTTGGTAAAATTAATCTGGGAACGTGCTCCAAAGTAAAACCAGTAACATAAATGATGCCTCGTAGTTGTATTAGAAGATATCCGGGAAAATCTTGGAAGGCCCAACAAACGCCAGGTTGTATCGGATTTCCCTGTATTACTGTCCGCGGATCATTGCTCTCGTAATAGAGCGGGAAACCGAATAGACTGTAGGCTCTTGTCTTTATGTCGTATCGCTGAGTGCACCGCGTGCTAATGATCTGACCGCCTATATGCACGAATAAAGGTATTTGTAATAATAGATTCACCAATTGTTATCAATTTATCGGCACGATACCATACCTGCCGTTTCCAAAGCATAATCTACTTGACCCGTTTTATCCGCGTCATAAATTCGTAAAACTTCCTTTACTATCTTGCGTATGTGCTCGTCCGAGACATGATCATTTGCATCGTCACCACTAAGAATATTTTCATCTATAAAAATATTTGTAATAAAAATTAATACGCAACGTAACACACAATAGATTTAAAAGTCAGTGCTTTTAAATATATCCTCGAACCTTCTTTGTTATGAAATGTAAATAAAGTCTGCATGTTTTTCACAAGATCTTCTTTTGAAATTCCGGAAGGAAAGTAACCAAATAAAATTTTTTCCACACGCTTTTCAATATTTTGATTTGCGACGAATTCTGCATTGGCGTTGCAACAAGATTTTAATTCCGAATACAGTTTGCGTAGTTCCTCAAATTCATGCTTGATAACTTTGAGTTCGCTGTATGCCATATTTTTCAGTTCACTACTAACATCCAGTTTATTTTCGACGTCAATAATTTTGTCCTAAAAAAAATAAAACTACTGTAAAGATCAAGATTATCATAATTATAGTTAATTTTTAAATAATAATATAAAGTTAAACTCACGTCATATTCCTTCCGGAAATCAGCATCGCTTTTCTTGCGATCTTCTAAAGTCCGACTAATATTCATAAGATATTCCTATAAAATATTACAAATAGCTTATAACATTCTCAAGAAAAGTATTTGCAAAAAAAAATTTATATTTATACCATTTGATGTGCCTGTTTATTTTCGAGCATTTCTATCCTATTGACCAAATCAGCTTTGTTAACTAAATCTTTAATGATCTCATTGTTAGCCAATAATTCTTCAATTACGCTTTTACGATCTTCCCATTGTACATCAGATAATGATCTTTCTATCACTCTCTGAGGCGCGGTTTCAACATCAGAAACAAGCGACAAATATTGTGCTATGCACCAACCACCTGAAACAAATTTCATGTCCATAAATATTTGATAGTTCAAATGTTTGTCGTGATCTCCTTCTCCTGTTACTGTATTGAACTACAGTGTTCCAACATAAAGTTAGTGCCACATAAGACTGTCCAATTATCAAATTTTATGTAATCACAGAGATCTTATCAGATGCATTTTAAATTTTGATGGCACAGAACGATTACAATGATGTAATTATTTAAAGAGTGGAACTATTATGCAATATGGTAACTCAGAGAAGGATAGACGAAGAAACTCACCGTTCCGATGATATCGATCGCGATTCCAAGTATTTCAAGCAACACACTCAGACTTTTTAAGTCGCCCAGTAGAGTAATCCTCCCCCTATCCTTCTCCCACCATAAATTTTTTATTTTTCGCTTTTTTAGATTCGGTTCATAAAACGCTCAATCGTGACACTACGACGCTATCACTCTAACGGACTGTGTTCAAAAGACTACTAATATCATATTCATCGAAAAAATTTTATTAAGTATGAACGTGTTTTTACAATATAAATGTATTAACAATATATAATTGTTACATCAAAATATTGTTATATCTTTGGGAGGCACGTAAAGGCGAAAACGATACATGTGGTGGTTAACTGAAAAAATGCTAAATTTTCATTCATTAAAACAATTATATATTACTAAATTATATATTATGCAATTAATATTTGGCAAGTTATAAGAAAAAACAAAATATATAATAGAATATATATGTAAAATACATAACAGAAAAATGACTAAATGATATGACCAGTTAGTTTTTGAAATACAGCACAGATTATATAACTATGTATCTAAAATATACATATCTTCACACAGCAAAATATTAGTCCATCAGTAAAAACAAAAATAAGCAAAATGGTAACTGATAGTCAGTACATATGTATGTAAATCATGAAATCTTTGAAATAATATCAACGCCATGTTGCATATGTAAATATGACAAAAAATAACCATTTTCAAGAAATTTTTAAGTGGACATTCCATTTATAGAATTGTTAAAATTTTATAATTATATAAAGTGGTATATACTGACTTTATCATAAAACGAAATAAAAACAAAAACGAGTTAAACATCACACACAATTATTAAAGAAATAAATGGATGAAAGAGGTATTTATATTAAGAATGATCTGAAAATTATTAATGATTGATAAGTAGTAAAAATTTAGTAGTGTAACAACATTCTATTTTCATCATATAAAATATATTTAATACCACCTCCACCCATTTAAACTAAACTACTAAATTTAGAATTATTACTAGCCTACATTAATTTTTCAATTAATCACCACTTGATATTCCACCCAATGGGAGGCAATTCAGGCAAAGACACGTTCACACTTGGTAAGAGGTGCACGAGATAACTTTTAAGATCTATAAAGTATTTTATAAACAACTCATAGGTAAGAGACATAAAGTTGATTATATCTTTAAAGATGTGATAAGTCGTTTCAGTGACACCATATTGGACATTGCGCAGAGAGTCCGCAAAAGTAAAATAATGCCTCTGCGCGATGTATGCTCCTGAAACAAAAAGAAAACGAAAGCCAGGATAGGTTCATGCAGCTTTCAGGTCCCGTGAAAGACATTGGTCTGACTTGGAATGGTTTAGATATTCATGTGGATCAGTAAAAATGGAATCCAGTGATGTCTCTGATTTTCTTTTATATTCCTTGAACAAGAAAACAAGAGAAACTCACCAAGTAAAAGAAGTAACGGTAGAAGCGTGATCCAAAGAATCCTCGGGCCCTTTTCTTGTAGCCATTTCCTAACACCAGTGAATTGACTCAACAGCCAGGCATCGAATACGAGCATTCTGACGAAGAAAAAGTACATATTGTGTGTATAACGATCCAAAGTTTGCCACAACGTATTCAATTTGGATACTGTAAACAGCAAATTAGAAAATTATAACTTAATCATCAATCATACTCATTGTCAGTATTAATATGCCACATTGTATGAAAGATAATTATATTTTACACTGTGTTTGATTATAGGATATATTTCTTTATTTATAAAGTATTATCTTTATATTATTAAATGTTGATAGTACCATTGGACCCTCGATAAGCTTGTGCACCATAATACTGCCTTTTTCTATCCATTCTGAAGAATTGAACAGTTTTTCTGAAGTAAGCGACTATAAAGGTTACAAAATACGTGAACCATTGCACAATCTTCCAATTTTGTTTAGTTTTGACCGTTGATTTTGCAAAAGTCTCGTCCAATTCGGTATCGGAATCGACACGAGAAGAATCATACTCCCTAAATGAAGGCATGTACGATAAGTATCTGTTGAAATAAGATTGTATTAATTGTATGTAAACAAAAGCTTTGTTTCAAAAAATGAGAAAAGATAAAATACCTTGACCGAAAATCTGAAGAATGTCTAGGCTCCGAATAAATTGTTTCTTTGTGACTTGTATACTGTTCTACACGTGTTTTTTTGTATAGAGTCGCTTTTCCTTTAGAATCCGACATACGCGTGCTTGACATGCCGTAATTATTCTCGGACTACAAAATTCATGTATAATTTTAAAACACAAATATGCAAAGTCATGACTGAGAAAAATAAGAAAATAATGGTTCAAAATAATAAATTACTAAAATACTTACTGAATTAATTAGAGAGGCGGTCTCTTTCAAATCAATAGTGTCTGAGTCACTAATTCCACTTTCGGTCGTTCCTCGCGAAGCCTGACTTACATTCCGACGACTGATTACGGTACTTCCATTGTCGTTTACGTGTATAGACCGCCTTGACATATTAGGCATAGCTAATATACCAGGAGCTATTTCGTAACGACACTCCGACGCTGGCGAATATGTATAATCTGTCTTTGGAAAAACGCTGAAACACCCACAAATAATCTGATTCCTCGCACAGGCAAATTGTTCGTACTAATTCTTGCGTTATTTATCAGCACCAATAACTCCTAGATCCTGCGACCCAGACCGTGCGACTGATACTAATTTGGATGTGCTATTATTTATAAACGTTTGTTTCTCCAACAGAAAGGTCGTATCTTTAAAGTAAATAACATAAAGTCAAATACAGGTCACAGGAAGAAGAATTTGTTATTGGCACAATCGTTTAACGTCTCAGTTAAAGAGCTTCCATTAAAGTGGTAGGAAACGTAAACAGCACATGTATAATGTAATAAATCTTAATACACGTACTTCCACCAATCACCAGCCTGCTTGTAAATCTCATAAGCGCTGGATGCTGATCTACTCAGAGGATCCTCTCTCTCTCCCTCTTCGGACGAGTAGTCACTGGTAAGTACTCTGCGTGGTGTAACACTTTTGCGCTTTCGCTCGGCTTTCTGATCAGATACGTCATCCTTACTTTCGCTCTGACCATTGGCAAATATTTGTCTTTTGGCCCGCTGGCGTTCCGACCGACGTTCCGCTTTTTTCGTGACGACGACAGAACTCTCGGACTTTGTGCTTTGGTTATCCGTCAGACTTTCCGTGACAGATCCCTCTTTGCTCTCCTCTATAGGTTCCATAGTCTTTTCATGCGTTTTCATGCTGACAGTTCTACAGTTATTTAACAATGAAGATGAAACTTGATGAAGATGACAATCGTCTCACATAAACGGCAAACGCTTAGATCGAGACTACTTACGATCGAGAGGCAGATCTTCTGCTACTGGTTACCTCTCCAGGCGTGTGAGATCTCTCTCGGCTCCAGTTCCTGAGATCATAATGACGTTCATCTTGCTCCGGCAGGGGACGGTTCGGGATCATAGGCGTGTGGGAGCGAGATCTGCTCCGGCTGCGAAGCTCATAGTGATGCTGCTCGCTCTCCATCCTTCTGCCGAACAAAGAAGCACACCGGGTGATTGAGGAATTCGCGGTAAGTTCACGCTTCTCTAAGAACCTCGGCCTTCCGATAGAAGTACGGACGGCGAAAGGTTATCGCTCGTTTTTGGGAAAAAGATTCCGCAGGGGCCGTCGGGGAGAACATATGCCCGAACATATACAGCCTAAAAATAGCACCCCTCCCCGAAGGACACGGCCGCGGTCCTTCCCACTGGATCCCTATTTCTAGCCTCTTCTCGTCGCGCGTACCCCCTCGCTTAGGAGTTGACGTACGGTGCCGTCGTCGGCACTGTAAGAATCGCACGTTGCTTTCGGTCACGTTGCTCCACGTTGCTTCGCGCGACAACGCAACCGCTCGCGGAGAGGAAACCGACGGAGCACCACGTTTATCCCCTATTAACAGCGGCGACTTTCGGGGAACGGGGAGGTTTCGGCGGCTCGGCGTTGTGCGTCTCGGTGCGTCTGACTGCGTTTGACGCCTCTGACGCCGCTATTAATAGAAAACTCACCGTTTCCGCGCGCACGGCAACGCTAACGGGACGCGCGATCACGACGGCAGCGGAGACGTACCTCGCGTTGCGCAATACGCGCGTCGCGCGAGGACCGCGTTTAACGAAAAAAAAAAGTCACGGTTACCTCCCCGCCGCCGCCGCCACCGTCCTGTGCATCGTGCCACTCGCGTGCGCGCGCGCGCACTGTATACATACATACGTACGCGTGGGAGTCAGTGGGAGTACGCAAGAATACGTGCTGTCCCGTCAACGCGTAGAAGACGCGACGAAGTGCGTGCGCATTTTGCGCGATGATTCATACTCTTTTAATTCTATTTGTTGACAGAGGGGAAGGAGAGGATTTTCTCCGTCATTTTTTTATATACGCTAATCTACGAAGATATGATCGCGGAGCGAAGGCCACGGTCTTCGATCGCTTAATTTTCGTCTCACAGCCTAAATTAAAATCATAGATGATGGGTCTCCGTCGATTTGAAAAAATGACGAAATGAGAGCCGCGTTAATAAACCGGAGTAATACGTTAATTAAATCCTTGCAAAAAAAAGCAATGAAAAAAAAAACTAAATGACACGGCGAATATGAACATATTTGACAGAAAAAATCTAGGAAGATCCTTATTGAAATTGCAGGAATTTTCGAAGCAACGCAACAATCTCCTAATCGCAAAAATATCGAATTTATATTGAAATTATCATGTATCTGACATTAAATATATTATAATAATTAACATTAATATAATTATAATATTTTCTTTTTGTCGTCTACTTTGCGAGTAATTATATTTTTATCATTTTTATACTTATATATCACCGACGAGAAACTATTACTTATACTAATCTTTATACTTTAGTAAATGTGCCTCAGTGGAGGAGAGAGAAGGCAATCCGTTTCATGAGATAAATACAGAGAGAGGCGCGGTTCTATATTTCGTAACACCTTACGGTAAATTAGAAACTACGATCTGAGGAGCAACATGTCGTACTGCGCGGAAAACTGTCCGCTCCACACACTGGTGCCGTCAAATTAACAAAATAAAATAGGTTATGAATGTAACCGTATTATCGGTTAACATTGTACATACAATAATACCTAATATATATACATTGAAATGTAAGTACGATGCGATATGTCACGTAAAAACAGAATGTAACATTTTTTAAGCTAGTAGTTACAAAGAGAGAGAGAGAGAGAGAGAGAGAGAGAAAGACATGGAAAAAGAAGGCTGTTTTCTTAACCTCTAAAAAATCTCTTCCTCTATTTTATAATAAAATTATAAAATAAATTATGTTTAGACTATCGAGATCGTTTTATATTGCGAAACAGTTTGTTTTTATTAACAGACTGCGTCAAATAATTGTCACTGTTAACAGATTATGTCAGACTTGGAGTTGGAAATGCAGCCAGGACGAAGGAGTTATGAGGAAATATTAAAGCAGCGGCAGGATGAAGGAGATAATAAAACTGCAACAACAAACGAACAGGTAAAATAGATTTCCACGTGAAGTTACCACGAAACATAACGAATACATACATTTATGTCAATAGATAGCTTCTTGTAAATCCATTAATCGTCTTCAAACACTGCTATAGTTTTAAAATTGTCATAATTTCATAGTTGACAATTTATGTAACTCATTTTTTGCTGTATCTTTTCAGGCTCGCGTCGAAGATATTGTACTCAAATTTTATCAATCCTGCAAAGAAGGGGAACCTGTCTTATTTAAGCCGAAACACATTCAGTTCTTGAAAAGAGCAGTCACTAATTTAAATTCTACTTATGAGGTATCTCACTATTTCCAATATTAAACAGCTTACGTAAAATATCGCTTTACAAAAGAGGATTCTCAGGAAGGGTACTATTTTCGTTTGTAACGAGAAACTTATCGAGCGTTTGTAATGATACTAGTGTTTGGACTCCAGTAGACCATGGCTGTGCTTCTGGATATTGCATTCGCTTGCGATATTGGGAGAACGCTTAGAAGATGAGGAATATTCCAACATAGCAGGCTTTTTGGCCAAATGTCAATCCTCAGAGGGTGGTTTCGGGGGAGGTCCAGGACAATGTTCACATTTAGCATCTACATATGCCGCAGTGAATGCGTTATGCACCATCGGTACACAAGAGGCATATGACGTGATAGATAGGTAAAGAATGTGTGAGATATAACTTGTGTCGATATGTAATATTATTTTTTAAAAACCCACCGTCTTACAGTATCTTTAAGCTCAAGATTATTATAATTTCAGGAAGAACTTAAAACGATTCCTATCGTCCTTACGTGGAGAGGACGGTTCCTTCTGTATGCACGCGAACGGCGAGGTAGACATACGTGGAGTTTATTGTGCCCTCGCCGCTGCTAAATTGACAAACGTATATACTCCGGATATGTTCAAAGGCACCGCCGAGTGGATAGCCAAGTGTCAAACGTGGGAGGGTGGTTTCGGCGGTTGTCCGGGAATGGAGGCTCACGGCGGATATGCGTATTGTGGTTTGGCATCGCTCGTAATGCTTGGAAAAACAGATCTTTGCCATTTACCAGAGTTGTTGGTAAGATCCTTCTTACAATCACGATAAGATCATCGCGTTTACATCCCTCTTGCTGTTCCGCAGAGGTGGACGGTAAATAAACAGATGCGTATGGAGGGCGGTTTCCAAGGACGTACGAATAAATTAGTGGACGGGTGCTATTCGTTCTGGCAAGGTGGAACGTTCCCGTTGATTGCCGCTATCTTGTCGACACAAGGAAAAACGTTCAACAGTTCCGACCACTGGTTGTTCAACCAAGAGGCCTTACAAGAGTATATATTAATTTGCTGTCAAAATCCGCACGGTGGTCTTCTGGATAAACCAGGAAAGTACGTACTCACGCTTTTTCACGCGTTTGTCGTAAATTATCGTAAATATAAATTCATTGGCGAGTAACTTTTTAGTCATACTAATCTATATATAGCCATTGCTCTTTTTTTCTTTTTTCAGAAATCGTGACATATACCATACGTGTTATGTTCTCAGTGGATTATCAATTGCGCAAAATTCACCAGTAAAATCAATCATTGGACGGAAGATCACGAATAAGGTGGAGGTGATCCATCCCGTTTACAACGTGGAATATTCCGCCGCGAAAAAGGCGCAAGAGTATTTTCCTACTCTACCGATACCCGCTGATTGATTCGTCTTAGCTATTTAAAATGTATCTATCATGTTTATATGTTTTTCCTAAAAAGAGAAAAAAGAAAAAAATCCCAAAGATGGAATTTATCTCAAACCGACCAATAATGCGCGCATAAAAAAAGTTGTTTGTATATGAAAATCCATAATTGTGATATATAAGAGAACTTATAAAATGCCACGTTAACTGACCTTTGATGCACATTATTGAAAATTACAAGATTGCCTTTTTCTCCATCTTGGCTTTATTTTCCGTTAATAAAATTTATGGAGAAGATAATGTACGAAACTTATTTACATCCCTGTGAGATGTTGCAGCCGTTATTCAAAATTTCTTTTTATTTTCTGCTTGCGCGACTTCCAATATAAGCATACAAATAACTCAAACAGATCCAGAGGTAAAAGATCTCTATTGCAACATGTCATCTTACACATAGATATATGTACATATATGTAGATACGTAAATAATATATATAATTTCATTTTGCTATATAATTCAATACTTACTCGAGGAAATACTAAAGATGCAGAAAAATACATTTACTTACATTAATATAAAAATTTAATTTTCGATTTGATTCGGAACTCTCGCTTGACTGAATTTTTTTCAATAATCAAATATGGTACATATTTTTGTCTTACATGTTAATGTAACGTTGCGACGGCTGTTCACCATTCGGTATTTTGCACGACTATAGACGCGGCAAGGTATTTCGTATTACAGGTCAAAGACGGAATAAACAATAGAGAACGCAAAATATATAAATGATATAATGATACATGAAGGGAGATTGTGATATTTCGATCTCTGCATTGTTCACTGCATCCCTTGCAGATATTATCGATTATTACTATTATTGATTAACGCACGTTAAATATGATGCCACCCATATACCGTTCTAGCATTTCCACTTAAATGCTTCTTTTTTCTTAATTATCAATAAATTATAAAATATCTATAAAATAAGAATCCTATTTTTTGCATTTTATGAGCTTCGATCATTTTTTGTATGCTCGTAATTATAGACTCGAACGTTCGTTTAAACGAGTGAGATAAAGAATAACTTTTGTTCACAGTCGAGATATTAATGATTAATATAAATGCGATTAATAATACGTGTATGATAAATGTTTAAAAATTGCAGTCTTCCGTTAATTTTTTGATATAGCCAATTATTACGTGTAGTTATACACATGGTTCGACGTAATTTCCAGGGAACAATCCAGTTATACCATCCATTACCCCCTCCCACCATCCGTCGTCGTTTTTCTTGAGCACGTAGATCACAGAACTCTCTTGAAAACTTAGCTCGTCTTCCTTATCCGCGTAATAATCATAAATAGCTACCACTGCAATTATAATTTTTATTACATATTAAGTTACTAATATATAATGAAAGCTACCATTGTATTATCTATTTTACGTACTAATTTATTTATTAAACGTTTAAGAATAAGGTAGAAAATGGAAGTTCTACCTTTCTCGATATAATTCTTCGGCACCCATCCAGGCAGATCTTCCTCATCCGGTACGATCGGCATTATGGCACCTGATGGGGTCGGTCTGCCAAACTGCGGATGTTCGTCCTGCTCCGGTGGTGGCGGCGGCGGTAAGGGTGGACTATTTGCACCGCTACTACGACTAATCTGATGTGATAATCTGTGTGGCAGGGTGTGATGACCACTGTATTCCGTCATATCGCCGCCTAGCCCGACCAGAGGCGAAGGTGGAGCTGTGATTGCAAGAAACATCAATTGCGTGACAAATCACGAGATTGCTCTAATATTAAATTGTGTAGAAATATTATATACCTTCATTATCGCATTATTAATTATTAATTATATTAATTTGTTACTTACGAGGCATACTGTTATGCTGTTCTTGCACGTAGCCTGCAGTGACACTGGGCGGTGCCGGCGGTGGCGTTTGTGGATGATTCTGCAGAGGATGCACCGTTCCTACTTGCGGCATAGTGTGCTGATTGATGGTATTGGCATGCGCGTTATGATTGGAATTGTGACTCGCATGGGACGTGTTGTGAGCATGCAACGGTAAAGTGCTATATCCCGGGCGATCTCGCCTGGGATGACCGAGTGGGTAGTTTGGCGCATAATGGCTAGGAACTTGTGGTGGGGCTACCGCTGGTGGAGTCCTATATTCGCGCGATCCTTTACTCAGTGTTCCTATACACAAAAATTGTCGCCGCAATCATTATTCGTTGTATTAATAAAATTGAAACATAACATCAAATGTGACAAATAGAATTGTGTAACACTTAGAAGCTGAAAGAAAGAAAAGACACACATGCAAGCAAGAAGCAGTAAATACCTTTGCGTTAGCGAAATGATTTTTAATTTTTTATAACCGCAACTGAAAAAGTACACCTTTACAAGTTTGTGTAGCACTCGTACAATTCTTAGCTCTTATGCAGGGTGTCCCAAGACAATCCCTGGGACACCCTGTGTATACAGCATGTTTGGTGTAATTACAAATTGTTCTCATAAATGAATGGGAGACCAAGGAAACATTTTTCTATTCTCTTAGTAATTACTGCCAAACATTCTGTATGTGTAATATACAGGGTGTTCAAAAGTTTTGAGACAGTAAAATATCTCAAAAACTAAGTATTAAAAAAAAGTGTTTCAGATAAAAGTTGTAGTGTTTCAAAAGATCTATTTACTGATCTTATCAGTTTGACCTTGGCGACACCATCCAAGAAACCCTACAACTTTTATCCGAAAAACTTTTTCCTAAAATGCTTAGTTTTTGAAATATTTCGCCGTCCCAGAACTTTTTGAACACTCTGTATATTTGTAATATATATTTGTATGTATGTAAATCTTACCAGTTCTCACTGTTTGAGGTGGAGTAGGTGGTTTGGTAGTAGGAGCAGGTCCTACCATAGCTGCAGCTAAGCCTGAACCTGTAGAAGCAGCACCTAAACTCTGAACACTGCCCTGACTACCTCCCCTCTGCTTGCTTCGCGGTGTACCGCAGCTACGTACGCCATGGCCAATTTCATCTAGGATTGTGTAATCAATGCTCTTTCTGACATACTTAATTGGTTTCTCAGGATTGGCAGGTGCGATGATTTTGTACTGGCGAGTAGTCATCTTGTTGGCTGTCAAGACACCAATTTCCCTTCTGGCCACCTTCTCCTTGTGAATCATGACTGTTTGCGCAATATGATTCATCTGACTTTCCATCTCGGCAAGCTGGGATGTCTGCAGATCTAACAGCTGCAGAAAATTGTACGCCAGAGTGTTTATTTGATATGCAACGCTAGCTAAGGACTGCGTGGTGTAATTCTTTGTCTCCTCCAGAGCAATCCTCTTGTTCTCTGCCTGAAAGTAGTTCGCCTCGCAGTACTCCGCCACTCTCTCCAGATTCGTGTGGCTGTCAGCCAGGTTGTTCCTCCCCTCGGGAATCTCATGTCGCAGAAGTGCCGCTAATTCTGCCATGACTTCGGAATCACTGCCCACTCCTGACGACACGCAATAGGATCCTGATCCTTCTCACAGTGGAAAAGAGATATGGATGTTAAATGTATCGGAACATCACCATAGATAAAAAAATTACCAAGTTAGTCTCTCGCGAAGCACAACGTATACAAAAATCAAGTAGAAATTAAATAAAGTAAAAGCGATTATAAAGGTAAAGATAATATTTATCGACGGTTTCGCAGCTTCGGTCGTTTCGTCTTCCCAAAGTAGAATCACTCTAATCCTAATCGCGTTTCGCGAGCGCAAGAAAATACGTTAATTTCTAGCGATGAGAATACCTCGCACCTCTCACGAAGCGAAGGGAGTAAGCCGAGAGGATGAAAAATTAGATAATGACAGGGGCGGCGTCTCGAGGGAAATAGGAAACAAGATGGACAGACCAACACACATACACGCGCGCACACGTACACATGCATCGCCTGGCGCACGGCGTTCCACTCGCGCGCGATCACGACGAGGACGCGTACAACAGTCAATAACAGAGAAAAAGAAATAAAGAATAGAAAATCAACTAACGGTACTCAGCCATTATTCGCAACTACCAGCTACTACCAGCCTCATTAATTCATAATTACCGAGCTCCCGAAATTCATGTAAAAAAAGCTCACGAAGGAATAAAATGGCCGCGACACGTGCGCACGCGAGCGACTCGCGTGTCGACTGTCAAGTCGTTGCGATGCATCGCACGTCACGATACAATCGATCGATCGATACTGTCTGGTTCGTTCTTTTTTCTTTTACAGCTGAGTACCATTTAAAATTAAATTGAATTAATTGCCTCTTTACGCTTGACGTTAGGTGCTTCCGGGTCAGTCATTTAAAATTGCAGTTTAAAATAGAAATCGAATCTTATCGAGTCGCAAATATATAAAACAATAAATCGTAAAATTAATATTAGATTATAAACTGATTAAAAAATTCTGACTGTCAATGATCGCGGAAACTTATGAAATTGTTAATTTTCAATAGCGCTCGTCGATGGTCAGTAGATCTCGAATCCGAGGGCCGCGAGGATCGCGAGAAGCGCGGTCACGTGACTGGACATATCGCCGTGATGTATCGATCGTGGCGTTCGCGAGATATCGCACGAATTACAAACGTAACGCCACTTACATCATAAATACATCATGATTTCGACTCGACGACCGTGCGCTGTGCATTCTCGTGCATTTAGCTGTTTTACGGGGGACGTGGGTTCTCTCATATCCCCGTGAGCGTCTCGCGATTAGCTGCTGCTCGCGGCTCGTGCTCGATGCGGCGATCGCATCCGTCATCCGTTCATGTCCCGCACCCGTTGCGTTTCGGCAACTGCGTCACGCTGCACCCGTGAACGACCAATGCGACCGATGGACGTTCGAACCGGTGTACAGTTTTGGTAAGTACGATTTCTCGGACAGCGAATACACGGAAACGTACTTCACGCCGAGATCGTCGCGATTTTGTCCTCGATCGGTGGCTCGGTCTCGCGAAATCTGCATTAAAGTTAAATCGACTCGGGAACTCAGAATTGTTCACTCGCATGGATTGTTCGCAGATTGGCCAACTTGGCAATCGACGACAGTTCGAGAGTTCTGAGACTTGCTCAGCAGAATGTTCTTCAAACGGGCGAGACGGTTGATTGTTCTGGAAAGTGATGCACAAAGTGATATCTGTCTAAAGTTTATCTAGAAAAATTGACTCTGCAGAAGTGTGTAAGGACATATCGCTCGATCAGTTCTGATATCCATAAGAATGGATGATCTGCTAAAAGAGCTAGAGGCTCTAAAGATTAGAGGTGATTTCTGTGAGGATAATTCCTCGTGGGTGCCATGCATAGACCTTATTCAAAGGAGTTTTGCTCCCCAAAGAACGGTCGGTGTAGAGCGTCCGTGTGAGGAAAAGGATTTTAGGGAGTACAGACTCGTCGTGGAGAGAAACCTTCGTAATGTCAGATCTATGCTGCAATATATCTGCAGCAGTTGCAGAGAGAAGCGCTTGCAGACGAACTATTACACGGGAATGGCCAAAACGTTTAGCTTGAATCTAGTGTTGCTCATCGGAGAGCACAGTGAGAAGAATGTCTGGAACACAGCCGAGTGTGTCACTATTTCCAAAGAGTTACTCGCTACTTTCTGTGACTTGTACACTTGTGAGAGAATTTCTCAATTTTTATTGGATAAAGAAAATTTATCCGACTTGTTGTTGATGTTAAGACCAAAATTATTAAAGGATACTTGGAAAACTTATCCATCAGCTGTAGCATGTTATAAATGGATTTTACAAGTGGCAGAAGTGAGTCCAGTTTTATCTAGATTCTTATCTCATGTACTGTTACATATGTTGTTTGATTATAATATATTTTTCTTCTTTTTTTATAGACTCCAATCTTATTTAATTATATTGGAGACGTTTTGCCCACTGCACTAATTATTCTCGATGACTATTTCCCTGATAATGTATTAATAGGCTTAGAATGTATTCACCTAATTGTACTGCATTCTCATATGGTAACAAGAATTTAATTTTATGTATATATACTCTATGAATAAATATGTATTGATTTGACAAATGTTTTAGAAAAAAGGACTGGTAGATTCTGGATATGCCAAATTAATTTATCACGCTTTGGAACTATTGACTCATCAAAAGGAAGCAAGATACATTATTCCTTTGTATTACTGTATGGCCAGTCTTTTAGCTACTATGGAACATTGGAATAATACTAATTTATTTGAGGTAATGCTATTCTCACAAGATTATCAGATATTATTTTTCAATCTGTTTTTAAATATCATGTTTTTTATTTTTATAGTGGACAACACGTGATGAAGTTCTCTCTACCTTGATACAAAATATGGAACTTGAGCAGAATATTGAATTACGGCGTGCATACATGTTGAGTTTACCTCAACTCATTACAAATATAGGCTGTGCCAAATGGTGTGGAGTGCTCGTTCGCATACTTGCTGAATACTGTGAACATCATACGGATTTGAGGACGTTGAAGGCGACATTGGAAGTATGGTACCTCTTAAAATACTACGCCAGTTAATAATTAATGGAATATTTAATAAAACGATCTGTGTTCTTTTTTACTTAGATGGCAAAAACGTTCCTCTTGATGTTTCGTTTGCGAATAGCTGCACACTGCACCCCGCTTTATACTATATTTTTAAAGTTGCATTTTGATCTGACGGAGACGCCGGTATTCGATGGGGAAATTATGCAGAATTTGGAAGATTGCATTTGTATGCTGTACCAACTGTCGCCGAATGTAGGCTGTATGGTAATTAATGACGACCGAATGCGTTCGGTACTCACTAGAAGTTTGCCAGTTGTATGCCAGGGTGGTGATATCAAGTATTTCGAATAATTTACGAAACATACGTTACAATCGCGTATTTGTATATACAGTGTACTCTATATAATGTGTGAAAATGTGCTGATAGAAATATTATATTCTCATGTAAACCTCTATAATACAGAGATAAAAGCGAAACGTAAATAGGTACTTAGATATTTTATTTGTGATTTAAAAACATCAATATATCATTGTTTGTAAAGTAAACATTTCTGTTAGAATATATTTTATTATTCATTCTTTGTGATACGCAAGTGCAAAAAAATAAAACTTCTTTGAGATCGTTGCACGCATATGCAACTTTTAATTGATCGATTATATAATTTGTGACTAGTAATGAAATAATTGTTGAGTAATCATTATGTAATAGCTGAAGAATTGTATAGAATAATGCTGCAATTCCTCATGTAAAATTTAATATATTAAATATTTTGAATTGCATAATTGGTTTATGCAATATTGTTTTTTACATTTTACGCTTTTTTTTCTTTGAATCAAAACACGTTATTTCTTTCAATTGGAACTACTAAAAGTAACAGAATCGATCAATTTAGTTGTACCTGTGTACAAATCTCAGATCTCAGTTGCTTTACTGTTTGATAGGTACGATTAATAAAATAATTTGAAAATTGCACGTGAATTTAATTTTTAAAAAACAAAAAAAAACGGATGTTTTTTTCTATCTTTCTATGAAACATGATTATTATTATGTAATTTTAACTATTTATCATATAAATTTATCTATTGCTCTTTATTTCTATATTCTCTATATATTCTCTTATCCTAATATATACTTTTAAATTAATCGAATTTGTTTTTTAAAAGCTAATTATTTAAACATCTGATGTGTGTGATATGTTAGATTTTCTTGTTGTTAAATATGTTTTTCAGAAATTAATTAATAGGCATTTATTTCGTGATGTTTGTAATAACCGTCATGCTAGATCTCTATTTTTCATACAATATTTACATTTTATATTTTTATATTATACTTGTATATCTCTAAATTAATTGTTTTTAAAAGTGGACCACTCAATTATTTCTTTTCAATAAGGTCAGAAGAATCACTAGATAGCATAATGTAAATATAGGTTTTAATAAGCTATGTCTCTGTTGCAATTCCGACTAAATTATCTTAGGAACTTTATTTGTTTATTATTAATTATTATTCGATAGCATAATAACTTGAGAGGATATTAAAAGATTAATTATGTCTATGTTACGTCTGGCGGATAAAATTTTTTTTATTTTCTTGCGCCATCCTTTTTAGACTTGTCTAGCAATAGCAAATCCAATTCGGAATCACCCTCCGACCAATTAAATAAAACCCAAATCCAAGCGGACCTCATAATTCGCTATCGATACATCTATCGCTATCGATTCTAATAAAATTCTCTTACCAGCACAAAGCGCGAAGTCGGGAAAAATCATAGTACTGCCCTATGCGAGCCCCGCGTCGCGTATTTTCCGCGACCATCTAGAAACGTCGTGCGTACGATCGCGCGACGCGTCATCGCGCAAACTATAGTCTCTCAAATTTTCCGAAATGAATTTTTATCCTCCCAAAAGGCATTCGAACGGACGTCGTCTCCGACCCAACCGATTCATCCCTAATTAATTACTTATTAAATTAAAAATTTTGAACTACTGTGAATTCATGCAAATCAAAGTCTCAGCCTTTCCTTTCTTCACGATTTAAAATATAAATTCTGTTAATGTATTCTCATGGCAACCGAAACTCAAATTCAATTTGTCAATTCATAAAATGAGTAAGTTAAATAGAATATGGACAAAGAATTTCATCGCGGTTACATCCCTAGTAGCATTTTCTGGCATTTTCTGCAGGACAGAATCTGCGTGCAGTTAATTGCAGTAGAATTAAGTCAGCTGTGCAGAAGATTATTCCCAAAAGAGCCATGCTGGCAGATTGCTAGCAGACTGCTTCAATATTCGTGCACTATACTTGTATATGAACTGCTTGCAGAAACTTGGTATAGATATTGAGCTATCTTGAAGCAGATTCTTCCCGCAACTGCAGTCTGTAAGCAGCCTAGCAAAGTTCTTCAGCAGAATGACATAAGATTCTTTTAACAGAAGTAGCGCGCAGATCTTGTGGAAATATTGCACAAGTATGATCTGCAGATTTCTGTAAATTTCTTACAACAGAAATAGCGCGCAGATCTTGTACAGATATTGCACGAATATGATCTGCAGATTTCTGCAAGTTTCTTACAACAGAAATGACGCGCAGATCTTGTGCAGATATTGTACAGATTTTGCTTAATCAGCAGCAGAAAGATCTGCTGCCACCGCTAAGTGGCCACGCCGCGGAAGATCTTCTCGTGAGTCGAATGCGGCCACAGGCGTTATATCTAGGCGTCACCGTGGCCGACTTCTCAGCTCATACTCCAGTGAGATTTTTATGAACTCCGTGTCGTAACCTCGAGACGAATACTCGCTCTTATTTTTTTTAAACATGACATGTATGTGGAACGCTGTTTCACATAAAATTTTATATTTTTACATGTAAATAACAATTTGTATTGTTATTTAATCTTGTACATAATGTTTAATTCAAATTTAATCTGTTTTTAATCCATTTTAAGACTATACTAAAATATTCTGGTGAAAGAATTTTACAAATCATGCAGCAGATATATATACAAATTTCTTGCAAGAATCTGACTGCAGAATTTTTCAAAAGAATTGAACAGAATGAGGAAGCAGATCATAACGTTCTGTTGGCAGAATCTTTTAAGAATCTACTGCAAGATTTACAGCAGTCTTGCAGAAAATTGCTACTAGGGTATGTAGCAAATATCTTGAAAGACTGTTGCTAGATTTACAGTAGATACATTCAAGTTTCTTGCAAGAATCTGCCAACAGAAATATGTGCAAGTTTCTTGCAAGAATCTGACTGCAGAATTTTTCAAAAGAATTGAACAGAATGAGGAAGCAGATCATAACGTCCTGTTGGCAGAATCTTTCAAGAATCTGCTGCAAGATTTACAGCAGTCTTGCAGAAAATTGTTATTACCAAGATAACATTTCTTACTGGCAAGTTTTGCGCGCGATGTGCATGCAAACTTTGTGCACAAAACAGATTTGCATGCGTTTTGTTCGTAGAACGTGTTACATTGTGTATATTGCTTACAAGTGGCTAGTTTATATATTGTCCCATGTACTAACAAATTACATGCAGATAACATATTGCTAGTTGTTTGCTCCCCAGATAACATTTTTTGCGCGCTTATGCATGTGAACTGTGCACGCGGTTTGCGTGAGTTTTGTCCGCAAGTTGGTTAAGCTCATGTATTGTCCGATACACCATTGCAGCATATCACATGCAAATAGATACCATTTTACATGTGATTTGCTGATGTATCGGATAATTATATTTGTTTGTAAGTTGCTTGCACCCAGATAACATTTTTTGCGCGCAAAGTTTGCACGTTTTATGCATGTGAACTGGACACGCGGTTTGCGTGAGTTTTGCCCGCAAGTTGAAATTCTGTAATTTCAGATTGAAATGGATTTAACAAATAAGTGCTAATGCCACCGCTAGGCGATCATGCCGCAGGAGATTTTCTCGTGAGTTGAGTGCGGCCACAGGCGTTATATCTAGGCGCCACCGCCGCCGACTCGGCAGCTCATACTTTAGTGACACTTTTAGGCCCGGTTTTTCATTATCCGGTTAACTTGTGGTTAAACTTAACCTGATGTTTTATATAATGAGCTTCACTCATGATGATGCCACAGGTGAAACTCATTGGTTGAAACATCAGGTTAAGTTTAACTACAAGTTAACCAGATAATGAAAACCGGGCCTTAGAAGCTGCTTTTTGTAACTTCGAGACGAATACTCGCTCTCATTTTTTTGAAACATGGCGTGTGTGTGAAACGCTGTTCCACATAAAATTTTATATTTTTACATGTAAATAACAATTTGTATTGTTATTTAATCTTGTATATAAATTAAATGTTTAATTCAAATTTAATCTTTTTTTAAATGTTTTTTAACGAAAAGAATACAAGAAATATTTTTTTGTAAACTAAACATTTATTACGTTTACATTAATGTATTCTGTTTTAATAAATCTATCTGGGTTCGGATCTTATTTTTCAATCGGTCTTAATACCGTATTTTCGGTGCAGAAATCCCGATCGATTCGGATTACCTTTTTTTAAATTGGTTTTAATAGCACATTTTTAGCAGAGTATCGCTTATTGAGATCGCGCGCAAAGTGTGCTAGCGTTTTGCGTGCATATCGCTTATTGAAATTGCGCACAAAGTGTGCTAGTCTTTTGCTAGCGCTATGACGACGCAGTTGGATAAGGTTTTGCTTGCGTAGGAATCCTTTTTGCGCGTGATTTGCTGGACGTTTACCCGCAAAATGTTTTCTGGGTAGGGATGGAATCCGACTGACGCAAATCCAAACAGCGTGACTTCTTTATTCTATTAACCCGAGCGATCATTCCTATAATTTCAAGCGATCATACAAAAATGCGATTCTATCATACAAACGTTTACATGTTCACACTTATTCTACTATTCTGACATTCATGAAACAATTATACAGAAACAGTAACACTTATACAAACACACAAAATAAATCAAATAAGTTTACACGAAACATGTACTTTCATAACAATCTCACGCCAAACGTACGCTCAATCACGCATGTCTTAACTTTTTTTACTTCAATAAAACTATTAAATTTTTTTAAATTCACTGCTCATTAATCACATAATCTCCTCTAACTCGTATAAATAAATTGTCGTGTATCTGGGCGTGTTATCGCACGATTCAGAGCCACGACTGATGACAGTTGTCTTAATCTAAAAAATAAGTATAATCAAACCAAGAGAGAAAAAAAATTACGTCCCGGATTACAATTTCGCAATCCGCGGACGTAATAGTCTACATTAAGCGGATTTTTTTTTTGTTCTTTGTTTACTGTTATATAATGTATATAGTTTGCACAGACCGACTTGAAAAATCTCGAGTTGATTCGCGAAGTGTTCATTTAGTATCTACTGCTTGATCTGTTCGAATCATGTCGCCACTCTTAATTTTGATACTTACTCTTCTCATAGTGTATAAATTATACAGATTTGCTTACGATAAACCGCCTAATACACCTCCAGGTAAAATAAAATTAAATTCATATAAATTCGTGTAAATTTATATATGTAAATTGCCAAATTATTTGTTTTTTATTTCATCTACTTTCATCCTACACTTTAGAATCATATTTCACTGTCTTTATTATTATCCATTAAATACTCTTTTTTTTTAATTTTAATTGTAGAAAAACTTTGATTTATTTTATATTTCATATTAGTCTTATACATATATATAAATCTGTACTTTTATGTACAAATATCTGTAGATTAAAATTCCGTCTGAGTTACTTATCGTGAGTGCTTTTGTGTTGAGCTAATTACTGTTTGTGACATTTGCTTGAGGTAGGCATTATCAGACTTCCGATAGGAGGCTCTTACTGGATGTTGTTATGGGGAAATTATAAGTTTCCATATATGACAATCGACTATTATGTGAAGAAACTGAAATCGAAGATCATTAGCTGCTACATGGGTGATCACTTTGTAATAATAGTGAACGATTACAAAAACATAAAAGAAGTACTCGCGCGGGATGAATTTGACGGACGAGTTTCCGCGCCTTTTTTACTGGATCGATCTTTTGGAAAGAATTTAGGTAATGAAAAATACAATTATTTATTTATTTTTTGCTGTATATAATTCTCCTATGTGAAGAGCATCTTGTGACATTTTTTGAGATTAAAAGCGTTTATGCGCTAATTAAAATGTAAATAATAAATTTCTTTTATGGTGGGATAGTAAACATGTATTATAAAATTACACATAGGAATATTTTTCGTCGACGGCCCAAAATGGCATGAACAGAGGAGATTTGCTCTTCGTCATATGCGCGACTTTGGATTCGGTCGACGCCAGGAGAAGCTCGAGAGCGAGATCATGGATGAGATGTCTCTACTCCTTGACATCATGAAGAATGGACCTATTTATGATGAAGAGAAAGTACGGCCTATTGAGTAAAGTATAATTCTTCAATGAAGAAAAACAGATAAACAGAAATTGCATTATTTATAGCAAATACTGAAGGGCAATTTGGCGTTCTTCCCAAATATTCTACACGCATCGGCGGGTAACAATATATGGAACATTATGTTTGGTCATAGATTTGATAGAAGCGAACACGATATGCCCCGACGTCTTTGTCGCGCGGCTGTTATGTTGCAAAAAGCAAACGATACAACTGGTGGTGCCATTTTCCAGCGACCGTTTTTAAAATACTTCGGTAATATGTTTGGGTATAAAAATCATATGATAGCAAGTAATATATTAAATAATACTGTGAAGGTACGTTAAACAATTATATTATCAACAATTATATTATATTATCAAAACTCCATGCCTTACATTGATTTTCGATTGACAATTGTGCATTTAAATTATCATGCATATTAGGCATCATTGTGCCTAAAAATTATGTGTTCTTAAAATATTAGGTTTAAATAACATAACGACTTATTTATTATATATATAACTTGCATAGAATGTTAAATTTAATTTTTTATATCAAACTGAGAAAATATAAGGGTACAGAAAGTATAAGCTTTCTTTTTAATAAATTTTATATTTATTCTGTATCAATTCTCTGAATCTTATATATATATATATTTTTTTTTTAATTTTGATTCTAACTTTTAATAGACTTAATAAACATAATATGAATATCAAATAAAATATGGGAGTGTCTTACAATTAATTAAAAATGTGACTGCATTTTATTACGTAGAAATATCTGGAGTATCAAAAATATTCTATGAACGAGAATGATGAACGGGGATTTATTGATAGATATATAAAGAAATTAAACGAAGACGATAACTCGAATAATTTCACGGAGGAACAATTGATAATTTTATTAGTTGATTTCATGTTTCCTGCTTTATCTGCATTATCAGGTGTTATTACTCATATTATTAAGTATTTGATGCATTATCCCAAGATTATGGAAAAAGTGAGAAACGAGATAGATAATGTTGTTGGAACTGGACGATTGGTTACATGGGAAGATAGAAAAGAGTGAGTTATTATTATTCTACACTCGAGAAAATGAGAACTACTTTTATTCTTAAATTATATATCAATAAATAACAAAAACAAAAATATAATATAATAAAGTTTATATAACAAAGTATTTTATGATTGAATATAAAGCTACTAATTAATGTTCTGTGATTTATGTAAAAAAAAGACATGAATATACATTTCAAATTGTTTTCAATTTTATTTAAAAAAATTTTTTTTATTAAGACGATATGTTTATCAATAATTCAGATTATTTATCATTTTTAATGTTAGTAAAAATAAGAAAGATTGTAACATGATTTATCAATATTTCTTAAAATTAAAAACAACTATTTCAAATATGTAGTTAATAGAACTATATAATGCACAGTATACAAAAGAAAAACAAAAGATATTATAATATGCTACATAGTGTTAGAAGTCAGGTCATTACTTTATTTATGTAAGACGGTCTCTTTTTACATAAAAATTATTACTAGTAGGTACTTTCAAATGTTAGCATACATTTCATTTAAATTATATTGTATTTAGCAATAGAAATATCAAAAGTAATTTTATAAAATATTCTCATTTTATTTCATAGTTTGCCCTATTTGGAGGCAATAATACGAGAAACGCTGAGAATCGAAACAATTACGCCTCTCAGCGTAATTCACAGGACTCTGAAAAAAACCATGTTAGGAGGCTATGAAATACCAGCAAACACACCGATTTTCACTAATTTGGCTGCTATGCATCACGATCCCGAATTGTGGGGCGATCCTGAAGTTTTTAGACCGGAAAGATTTCTGACGGAGGACGGGCAATTAGGCAAAGATATTTCGCTCCCCTTCGGTTTCGGTAAGTCAATATATATGCTAATAGAAGAATTTATTTACCTTCAGCATGTATACACACACACACACACACACACACACACAACACAATAGAAGAATTTATTTACCTACAGCATGCATACACACACACACACACACACACACACACATACTAATAAAGTTCAATCAATTTTGCTGTGAATTTTTTTGTATATATAAAATGTTCACTAGATTCAATTTAATAATAGTAGTAAAACTAATAATTTTATTTTTTCTTCTGTACTTTTATACAGGTCATCGGCTATGCGCAGGAGAAACTTATGCTAGATACAACATGTTTGGGACAGTGGCTCTTTTGTTACAGAACTTCAACTTCTTCTTCGTTGAGGGTGAGCCATCGAGTCTCGAGGACAAAGATCCAGGCTTAGTCGTTTTTCCCAAAGATCTATGGATACGCTTCGAATCACGTTAATATTTAAATATTTATTTGATATAAGTACTAGACATTAAGTCTGTTATCAGTTGGATGTGCAAATTATTGCAAAAGCATAAATTATGATGCAATACAAAGTAGCATAAACATGCGTGCGCAAATCTTTATCTTGGTTTGATAACAGTGAAATTTTATTTTGGTTCATAAAATAATATGGCCTTGATTCTGCAAATTATGCGTAGTTTAACTTTTGATAGATAGCGATTTTTTTGTCTGAAATTTTAAATTCTGTTGTAGGAAAAAATATAATATGTTTAATATATAATCAGATGCAAAATTAGCTGCAGATAGAAATGTAATTTTCGATAAATTTCTAATACACAGTTTCTTACTGAATCAATTAGTATACATGCGCCATAAAGATTTATGTGCCATGTGTCAAAAACAGTGATCATGTATTGTGTAAGTAATGTTACTTTTTTAAATATATTACTTAAGAGACAAAAATGAAAACATTTCTAAAAAAGGCTTAGTTTTTTTTAACTTTATGATGTTTTTTAAACACGTGAGACAATTATAATTTAGAGATAATGTCTATTTACTGTAACCATACAAATATGTAGGCGTCTCAATAAAATCTTTTTAGAATATTATATAATATATACCTTTGAAAACAAAGTTGATAAACTGGTTTTAATAAACTGATTGCTGATCAGTAGCTGATGATATTTTATCAGTTAAGTGACAAAATATAATCAGTTACTGATCAATAATCAGTTTATTGAAACAAGTTTATATAGAGTATTCTCGCATGCCTTGATGTAAAAATTGAGACAAAGTATAAGTTTACTCGTATAAAACTTTGTAACGGTAACAATGTTACAAGCAACGCGTTACTTCCCAACTTGATGTTTAGATATTTTATTTGTAATATGAAAATATCAATGTGCAATTATTTGTAAATGTTTTTGTTAAAATACATCGATTCTAAATATTCGTTTTTTTTTTTTAAATATTGCGAGTCCTTTGCGTTACAAAATAATTGAGTTCTTACAAGATCGCGCATACATGCAACTTTTTTAAATTGATCGATTATATAATTCGTAAATAACTAAGTGGAATAATTATTGAGTAATTGTTGTGTGATGCTGAAGAATGGCATAATGCACTATTACAATTCTTTATGTAATTTATAAAACTCAATATAATGTTCAATTGTGTATAATTGAATCCAGTATTGTTTTTTTATTCTTTTTCTTTTGGATTTTCAAAGCTCTCTTCAAAACATTTTATTTTTTTTTAATTTAAAGAATAAAAAATATAAGGGATTGATTTATTTAATTATAGATGTGTAAATCTCATGTGTAATTGGCAGACTATTTGCTTAGTGAGTACAATTGACAAAACAATCTAAAAGTTGTATGTGGGAATTAACTGTAAAGAATAATTCTGTTATATGTACAATTATATTAATTAAATCTACTTTCCAAATATTAATCACTAATGTATTTTCTAATGCATATGATGCACTGAATTTTTCTGTCTATCCTTTTATATTGTACTTTTAAATTAGTCTTGTTTTTTTTCAGAAGCTAAGCTATTAAGCATTTATTTGTAACTTTTGTACTAGCTATCATGCTATATAGATCTATCTGTTTTTAAATAACTATTCTCTACATTCTTATTTATATATTTAGACTAATAAATTTATTTTTTAGAAACTTTTCAGACAACACAAAATTAGAAACTGGGTCATAGGACGTCTTCAAAACGTTTTTAAAGACTTATTTTTAGAAATGTATTTTTAAAAATCTTCAAGATATCTTATGACTTCATTTGACTGTTATTTGCGTTTTCTCAATGTATAAACAAGATCAAAAGTCAAAAATCACCTACATACATACATACATACATACATACAAAGTGCAATAATCTTACTATTTATCATTACTGAATATCGTTAGATAGTACAATAACATCTGGCACATAGGAATACTATTAAATTGAGAGCAAATTATCTATTAGTTCATATCTTTCTTCCCCACTTCTTGTTGTAATGCGTGACTTGTTAAATCGACTTAAAAACTCGATTAGACTCGCGTAGCGTCCACTTAGTACCCTTGTTCTGTTCAAGTCATGTCTCCGTTCTTAATTGTAATATTAACGTTTCTTTTGGTGTATAAACTATATAGATTTGTTTACGATAAACCACCTAATGCACCTCCAGGTAAGCCAAGTTAGATTTATATAAATTGTTATTGTTTTAATTTTGACTTTTAATCTACATTCTAAAACATTAAATCATTGCGCTGCTTTTATTATTATTTACCCATTACTTTCTAACTCAAAATACTCTCTAACTCAAATTATAAAAATTTTTATATTTTATTGTATATTATATTGCATATTTTATATATATATATATATATATATATATATATATATATATATATATATATATACATACACATACATACATACATACATACATATATACAGGGTGTTTAATATACACACACAGGGTGTTTTTTTGTAAGTCGATCAATTAGAATATTTTTATTTTTAATCATACGAAAAAATATCAAAAGAAGAATAGTTCGTTTCAAAAAGGCACATATAATAATAAGCAAAAAGATTTTTTCGAAGTTTTTTTTTTTTTAAGATTTCAAGGTCATTAAGAAAAATTGTTAACATATTTTTACTAATGTAGTAATGTAGTTCATAAAAAAAAAACAATTCAAGCATATAAAATATGTTGACTTTGAGATGATCTCAAACTTAAAAAATCATATTTGTATAAAAGAAAACTGAATCACTTAAACGCGTTTTCAATATTTATTTTATTTCAAAAAATGTTCAAAATAATTAACTTTTATGCATTTTCGAATACAACGAATAAATGATTGTCTCACACTTTCAATAAGTTGCTATAAATGCTTTGAAAAAACTTGGTAAATAGCTGTGAACATTTGTAAAAATATTTTCAACCAAGGACATGCATCGATTAAATAAATATTGCAAATGCGTTTAGTTAATTCAATTTTTTTCCTATATAAATATATGTTTTTTTATGTTTAAGGTCAAGGAAAACAAGACATTTTGCCCCTGCAAAACAAACTATTCTTTTTTTTCGTATTTTTTTGTTTCATTAGAAACATTAGAGATATTCTAATTGAGTTACAAAAAACACTATGTATACATATATGTTTATATATACATTCTTGATTAATGAATATTTCTGTAGCTTACATAAAGATTAATCTATTTTAAGATTGTAACGTTAATCACATTTTATTTACGACTTTTCTGAGATAGGCATTATCAGAATTCCGATAGGAGGATCTTACTGGATGTTGTTATGGGGAAATTATAAGTTTCCACATATGACAATCGACTATTATGTAAAGAAACTGAAGTCAAAGATTATCAGTTGCTATTTTGGTGATCAGTTTGTAGTAATAGCAAATGATTATGAAAGCATAAAACAAGTACTTGCGCGGGAAGAATTCGATGGGCGAGTTACCGCGCCTTTCTTACTGGATCGATCTTTCGGAAAAGATTTAGGTAATGAAAAATACAATTACTTAGTTATTTTTCGGTGTATATAATTCGCCTGTGTGAAGAGCAGCATCTTGTGACATTCTTTGAGATTGAAAGCATTTATGTGTTAATTATAACGAAAATAATGAATTTCTTTTATGATAAAAGTGGTAAATAATTATTACAAAACTACACGTAGGTATATTTTTTATCGATGGTCCGAAATGGCACGAACAGAGGAGATTTGCTCTCCGTCATATGCGCGACTTTGGATTCGGTCGACGCCAGGAAAAGCTCGAGAGCGAGATCATGGATGAGATGTCTTTACTCCTTGACATCATGAAGAACGGACCTATTTATGATGAAGAGAAGGTACAGCCATCGAGTAAAGTATAATAATCCTTCAATGAAGAAAACAAGAAAAACAGATAAACAGAAATTGTGTTATTTATAGCAAATACTGAAGGGCAACTTGGCGCTCTTTCCAGATATTTTGTATGCGTCATCAGGTAACAATATATGGAACGTTATGTTCGGTCACAGATTTGACAGAAGTGAACATGATGTACCTCGACGTTTATGTCGTGCGGCTGTGATGTTTCAACGAGCAAACGATACAACTGGTGGTGCCATTCTTCAACGACCATTCTTAAAATATTTCGGTAATATGTTTGGCTACAAAAATCATATGAAGGCAAGCAACATAATGGAAGATATTGTTAAGGTAAGTCGTATCAATTGTAATCAAAACTCACGCAACGGATTAAATTTCAATTGTCGAATGTATATACATGTACATTCAAATTATTATACATCATTATGTATATGTTTTCAAATTCTCAATTATTTATTGAGAATTTAAATTTCATTTTTTATAATACGATTTTTCAAACTAAACAATTCAGTGAACGAATTCTTTTCTTAATACATAAAATTTTAAATTTACTCATTTTATATCAACGCTAAGTCTTGCATCGATTTAAATTTAATAAGTATAACAACTCCAAGTTTTAATCGAATTAATAAACATGGAATATATAAATATAAAATAAAAAGTCAAACGTCTTAGTTAAAAAAAAAAAATACGATTATGTTTTATTCCGTAGAAATATTTGGAGCATCAGAAAGCCTCTGTCAGTGAGAATGATGACCGGGGATTCATCGATAGATATTTAAAGAAATTAAACGAAGAAGATAAGACGGATAATTTCACAGAAGAACAATTGATCGTTTTGTTAATTGATATAATGTTTCCAGCTTTCTCTGCGCTACCAGGCGTTATCACTCATATTATCAAGTATTTGGTGCATCATCCCAGGGTTATGGAAAAAGTGAGAAACGAGATAGATAATGTTGTTGGAACTGGACGACTGGCTACATGGGAAGATAGAAAACAGTGAGTTACTGTACAGTGAGAGAAAGAACAATTACTCTTTGATTATATATCAATAAATAACAAGAACGAGAATAGCAACGCTAATATATTAAGTATCTTACCAGTAGATATATAGATTATCGCAAATTAATGTTTCGCAATTTGTAAAATAAAAATAAATATATATTCTATATTGTGAATTGTTATCCTCTATAATTTTATAAAATTATTAATTTTTCGATTCTTAAAAAAACATATTTATTGGTATTGTATGAATTTATCACTGCATATATGACTTTACCATTTTTCATGTTAGTAAAAAGGAAGATATTTCACAAAACACAATGTAATTTACTCATTAAAATTAACAATAAGAACTTTTTTTAAATGTGAAGATAATAAAAATTATATGCTTTGCATTAAATTACAAAAAAAAAGATATCGCAGATATATTATATGTTTGCAGCATCGATTCAGTTTATCTTTCCTTTATATAAAAAGTTCGAATTAATTATCTTTATTAGATAAGAAGCATTACTATATTTTTAAATATTAGGATGGATTCCATTTCAATTACACTGCAATAAAGATATCCAATATAATTACCTAAAATATTCTCATTTTGTTTCAGTTTACCTTATTTAGAGGCGACAATACGAGAAACGATGAGAATCGAAACGGTTACGCCTCTCAGTTTAGCTCACAGAAGCGTTAAAAAGATCACATTAGGAGGTTACGAGATACCAGCAAATACAGCGATTTTCACTAACTTGGCAGCTATGCATCACGATCCCGATTTGTGGGGCGATCCTGAAGTTTTTAGACCAGAAAGATTTCTGAAGGAGGATGGGCAATTAGGCAAAGATATTTCGCTCCCCTTCGGTTTCGGTAAGTCGATATATATACTCTAATAAAGTTTAATTCTGCCAAATTTTGTTGCATGTATAAAATATCCATCAGATTAAATTTAATAACAAAAAAATTAATTGTTCTTTTGTATAGGTCATCGGCTATGCGCAGGAGAAACTTATGCTAGATTTAACTTGTTCGGGACATTGGCTCTTCTGCTACAAAACTTTAACTTCTTCTTCGTTGAGGGTGAACCATCGAGTCTTAAGGACAAAGTACCGGGCATAACCGTCATTCCCAAAGAGCTGTGGATACGCTTCGAATTACGTTAATATCCGTTATTTTATCAGTAATAATCGAAAATAAATAACAGGGCATGTCACTTATCAATCTCTTAATAAATGTGCAAATCATGAGTTATCACGCAGTACAGATTAATAATGCATATACCTCATATTCTGTACTGATAATTTATGATTTGCACATCTATTAAGAGATTGATAAGTGACATGCCCTGTTACTTATTACAAATTATCTTTTTAATTTTATAAGAAGAAAGTTTTTTGTTTGATAAGAATATATGTTCGTTGATAAGAATATATGTCTGTCGCGTATAATACATAATTAAATTAAATCTCATTGCCTACTCTTAATTGCTGATCGAATTGCGAAATTATCTTGTAAAATTCCAAATGCGCAATTAATTATTAACATTAAGCCAATTAAAAAGAAGTAAACAATTTTTAATATTGCATTATATTGAAATATTTCAAATTTATGTTACAAATGAGATAAAAGTAATTACAGTTTGCAACACTAATAATTACGAGAGAATTTATTTCTTTCGAGTTTCACATATGATACATCTTTTATCGAGTAAAAACGGAGAAAAACAATAGCCTATCTAACGTAAATATATACTACGCATGCTATAGAAATCTATCATGTTATGAATTATGATTAAATGCACAAGTGGCGTTGTTTTTATAAATGCGTGGTAAGCTAAATAGAAGTAAAAATGAAAGAATATTTCTAAAAAAATGTTTTTTTTTTTAATTTTACAATATCTTTAAACATTTACAGATAATTGCTGTTAATTAAGTAATTACACGAATATCTCATTACAGCCCTTTGAGAATAGAAAAAGTTGTATCTCTTGTCATATCTTTATTAACGATGGTTCTTTGTTATAGAATATTCATCTCACATACCGCACGTAATTTTTTAATATGAAAATCCAGACAAAATTCAGTATAAATTTTTTTGCTATAATTGTAGCAAACTTTCTAATTCAATTTTATATTTATACTATTCGAATAGATTGATTCAAATACATGTACAATATATATGTATTATACACAGAGTGTTCATTAATGGTTGTCCCCGCGTTTTACCACAGGAGCACGCATTTGTTATTTCTAATATAATAAAAAATTAGAAATACATATCAGTCGGTAAATCATGCTCCTATGGTAAAAAGTGGGTACAACCATTAATGAACACCCTGTGTGTGTGTGTGTGTGTGTGTGTATATATATATATATGTGTACATGCAAATTATGTACAAGGAAATGCGGTTTTGGCCTGAACATTTCAATATTTCCTATCGAGTACAAGTTTAGTAATGTATTTTGTTATATATAGCTTTGTGTGTTCGTTTGTATATAGATTAATAAACCGCGCACTTTCCCAGAGACAGTCAAATTTATCGCAACATGCCGTTTAAACTTATCGAGCAGCTTTATTCTCTGTGTACCAAAACGTACAGTCCAAGACATGCTAATACTGCATACTTAAATTTAGGATATTCGTTCATATATATAGTGACCATGCCGACGTATGGTAGGAAGCCTCTCGCTCGCCCAACTACATCCTTGTGTGTCAACCACAGCTGACCAGGTGCGTACAGACCTCGATCGTCCACAGAATTGTTATCGCCTTTCGTGAGGAACTTGACCGTATTATTTTGGTCACCCCTAAAAAAATTTTACGCATGTGTCTTAGAACCATAAAATTGTATGTTGTACATCAACAAGAGTAGTGAGAGCTCTTACTTTTCATGAAGTTTAAGTACTCTGTGCACAATGGGTATATCTCTGCCCTCGACTTTGAAAACTACAATCTCGCCTACTCTTACAGGTTCATCCTGATAATTAGTGAGGAAAAGCAAGTCGCCTCTATGAAATGCAGGCTCCATACTACCACTGTAAAAAATATTAGCAAACACAGACTATTAAATGCTACTAATTGACTACTTGTTAAAGATGATCTTAAATTATATTCGCTAAGTTATATTAATAACAAGCAATATTATAATGCAAACATCTGCTGTTATTTTCAACATTATCAAGTCTAACACATCTCCATGTACTTTGCATGCCATATGCATTAAGAACATTATATTTATATATGTCATATTGTCCATGAGAGCAAGCAGTATCGATTTCAACTCGGCGAATTCGCCGATGATAGCCAGTTAAAAATTAATTGAAATCAGGCGCTATATATATATATATATGTATGTATGTATGTATACGTTGGGATGGTGTTAGGTTAGGTGTGCTCCGTACCTCAATACGACCACGATAGGGCTTTCGCTGCCGGTGACAACCATCAGACCCTTCCATATCATCAGCGCCGATGAGACTATCATGCCGAAGCTCAGCACTTGATACAAAAACTGAAAATGAGAGAACACTCGTACATAGTCACCATATGCGATCGTCACCGACTCGCGACGGTGACGACCGTCGTTGTCGTCGTGAAGGATGATTTACCTGGCGCTTATTCATGCGCCGCACATCGTCGAATATCGATTGCAACATGATGAAAGCTGGACGCCAACAGTAATTCGAGAATAATTCCCAACTCCGTTAATTTGAATGCGACCGGCTATTTGTGTAACGTATCCACTGTCGCTTGGGCCACCGCCGCCGCGATCACCACGTCACGTAAACACGGTGAACGGGGGGAACGGCGAATCGATAGAACCAGCGGAACGGCCGTTAAGAATCGAGAAGGCACGAAGCATGTAAACAGATAGACTTGTATAGGTAGACAGTTGATGACAACGCTCAAGGACAGAGATGGAAAGTTAAAGGGAAAATTAACATGAGAGAGATAGAGAGAAAGCGCATCTCTTCTTTCTAAAAGCAAATAAAATTTTTTTTCGCGCGACCAATACCGCGATTGGACAAAAGAAACATTTAATTGGTCATTTCGGCTCGGATTAACAAAGTTTCGCGTATGTAGTACGAATGAACCGCCTATACTCCCAAGTCAATCGTGATTGGTTTTTCAGGTCAATTCTACTTAATGACAATTGGTTAATTCCGATAGAAAAATCAGCCGATTAAATTAAGTGAAGATTGTGAAACTGGTCCAATCCCATTTAATGTAAACGTTTACGTCACCGCCAACACTGTTGGTTCAACAATACGTTTTTTTTACTGTATTAACAATTAATATTAATATTACAACAGAAGATAGATAGCGAATATGGTAATTTCAATGTGAAATATAAGCGGAAATTACGTATCAGGTAATCTGATGAGCATGACTGTCATAATTTCTTTTAGATAGGGAGAATCGCAGGAAAGTTACATTATTCAAGTGTTAAGGCTACAATCACACGTGTTATGTGGTTATCAACGTCGAGATCTGTCACAGGTCAGTAGGTTACAGCTTTCGCTTTGATGCAGTTACTATAATAATTTTAGCCTTTTTTCAAGCACATTTTAACATTTCTGCAAATTGTAAAAATATTAAATATTTTTTATATCAATATGTAAAAAATATTTAATATTTTTACAATTGTGTAGTAATTTTTGTCTATTTTTCTTTTTAGCAAATTAATTTGTAATATATTATAAAATTCTGCTTAGATCTTAAATATGTATTTATTATTACTCTTAGATATATATTTATTATTACTCTCTTTCTAAATTGCAATTAAGTATTATTTCAGCATCTAAAGATGCTAAAGAAGCAGCCAGCACTCAAACAAACATGGATGAGATTCTTATAAAAGATGTATGTTTGCATATTATATCAGAATTTTTATTTTTGCATAAATATTATTAATTAAGATAATATTAATTATGTGTACAAACAGGTTGGGGATAGTGGTGTGATAGTTTTAAACCGGCCTAAGGCATTGAATGCCTTAAATTTGACCATGGTCCAGAAAATATATTCTACCCTTAAACAGTGGGAACCTTCAAAGAAGCTTGTAATAATAGAGGGTGCAGGTGAGAAAGCATTTTGCGCAGGTGGTGATGTCAAATCGTTAGTCCTGGCACTGAATGAACCAAAAGGGGAGCTTCTGGGTGAAGAGTTTTTCAAAAAAGAATATACGTAAGTGTGCTTTTACTTAGTAAAAGTATCTGTTCAAGAAGAAATGGTTTTTGTATTTATATGAGTAAGAATAATTTTTCTTTTTGTTTTTCTAGCTTAAATCATTTAATTGGAACATTTAATAGACCTTACATCGCTATTATCAATGGAATAACAATGGGAGGCGGTGTTGGATTATCTGTGCATGGCAAATACAGAATTGCAACAGAGAAAACTCTATTTGCTATGCCTGAAACAGCGATAGGATTATTTCCTGATGTTGGAGCGACTTACTTTTTATCTAGATTGAAAGGAAAATTGGGTATCTATCTGGGTCTAACAGGACACAGATTGAAAGGTTTAACTTCAATTATATTAAAAATTCTATGCATATGTGTGCATTAATAAATGATTTATATATTTATAAATATATATTTTATTAAGGTATCGACGTTCTCCTTGCTGGAATTGCAACGCACTTTGTACCATCGGAGAAACTCGCAGACTTGAAACGTGAGTTGCTAACATTGCGTGATGTCGACATTGAACCGATTTTAAACAAATATCAACCAAAATTAAATCACGAATTCAGCTTGGCGCCTCATATGTCGCAGATAGAAAATTGTTTCTCTGCTCCATCCATCGAAGAGATAATAGAGAGGTAAAATACATTTAAAGTAATATTTTTTTCATTTGTAATACAATGTGTAATTTTTTGTATAATATAAAGATTAAAGAAAGATAATTCGGATTGGGCGCAAAAGAACATGGAAACACTACTCAAAATGTCTCCCTCTTCTCTCAAAATTACCAAGAAAGCGATCGACGAAGGAAAAGGAAAATCCTTAGCAGAATGTTTGAAGATCGAATATAGATTGGCTTGTACTGCTCTGAATAGAGATGGTGATTTCTACGAAGGTAAGAGGATAGAATTTAACACGTCTCATAAATATATCTCTTGTTATGGGATCAATATTTCAATTTGATTTTAGGTGTTAGAGCTCTCTTGGTCGACAAAGATCAGAAACCAGTATGGAAGCCAATATCCTTGGCCGATGTAACTGATGAATATGTAAATAAACGATTTGCAGCGCTTCCTGCGAATAAAGAATTGCAGTTGTGCGCCAGCAAACTATAGGAATTAAGAGAGAAATTCTTTTATACATACTGTGAACATATTATGAAAACAAGTTCCTAAGAACTTTATTTTTGTACCCTAGTTTTGTACAGATTAAGATTTATATTAAAATTGTTATTATATGTTGTTACATAATTAATTTTTTTAGGTTTAATCTTCTATATTTTTCGTAACCGATTATACTGAGTAGAATTTATCAGAATCTCTATTTTGTAAATGACGCACTGTACAATTTTCTATAATATAAAACGTGTTTTATTGATGTAAAATAAATGAAGAAAACATAAGTACTTACAATCTAAGCACTATCACGTAAAATATTCATTTTCGTGTTTTGTAACTTTGATTTTTATTTTGGAAGCAACTCCAGAATTTATAAAGCTAGATTCACCACCAACAAATTTATAACAAAATTTTCCCGCTATCTACATAACTTATGAATAATTTCAGCCTGTAACAGTAACTTAATTTAAAAACCATATATAATTAAAGATTTTGAAACGTTAAGCATGATATATGCCGATCAAACAATATATCAGCTATAATTGAGATATGGATTTTCACAATTTGCTAATAAACGATACAATTGTACTATCTAATAATTTCAATTAGTTTAGTAGATTTTCATAATCATTGCCAAAAGGAAGATTATTCATACGTATCGTACATCTCCCGAATAATGGATTTTAAAGACTATACAAAATTGTTGGCACAAATATACAAGACTGTATAAGTAAAAATAGAACATAAAAGTAAACACCAGCAATTAACTATAAAATAGCATTCAGCAGCGTAATTTAGTGATTCTAATAATTATTATAATTTAAATTAATGAAAAAAAAAGATAAAAAGCATTATGTGAAAGTATCAGTTAATAAATCAACTTTTATAAATTACATACTCTAACAACTTTCATAAATTACATACTGTAAACTCTCAATCTTCCAGAAGCCATGCGCGACACATACGATTGCATACAATATATTACTCTGCATTACGACATATTTCTCTTTAAGTGTAATGTCACTAAGAATAAATCATCAAAAATAAATCTACAAAACATTTGGAATTCTTAAATAGTTTATTAGTTTTATTTTATCAAAATGTTTTTATTTCAATCTTTTTTTCAGCATGTAATGATCATTCTCCTAATGTGACTCGCAAAATGAGATAGATTCCCATAGAATCTGTATAGGACTCGAAGTATTCTTCTGAAAAAGAGATGACGTTTGCCAGATATTTTTTCGTGTATAAACATCAGTGAAAGAAAACGTGTCCTATCCCTCGCGCATACAATGTTCTCGAGAATATTCATCTCGTGTCTCTATTTGTTGAAAATTGTGTTGAATTTTGGTTAGTTTTTTTTTCGATGAAATGGTATTTCCTTTCCTACTGCTGAAATCACGTGAGGTTTACAGTTCCGGTAGAGTGGTACCGTTACCACAGGAAAGGGAAATGTATGAAATTGTTGAGAATCTGTCACGTGTATAATAATATATACGTTCAATCGATATACTGTGCAAGCCAACGGAAGCCTTCTCCATATCCCTGTCGCTTCAGGACCGAGCACATAAACAGTTCTAGCGGACGGCCGGGTATCTCGCTACGAGCAATTTTACCCTAAAAATGTTTAATTGTATATCAATACAAAGATTCGATACAAATTTTATCAATCTAGCAATGTAGTCCTTATATATTAATATATGTATAATGGATCACTGTTTCAATTTACATGGCTGTACCTTTCCTGTTGTTTGTCCATACAGATTAAAGAAATTTCTGAGTTCATCTTCAGAAGCCGCGGATGGCTTGTCAATTTTATTGCCTAGCACAAGAACTGGACACGCGCTGAGTTGCTCGTCAGTTAACAATGCATCTAGCTCGGCTTTTGATTCTGGTAATCTTGTTCTGTCGCTCGCGTCGACAAGGAATACTATCGCGTCGACAGCTGGGAAATAATCCTTCCATACGCGACGTGCTGCAATTTATAAAGGTAGAAGTAATCGCTTAACCATATTTTTTGTAAGATATACATTTCTCTTGCTTACCTTGAGTATGACCCCCGAGATCAAAGGTTGTAAATCTCATATTTCCGATAGACAATTCTTCAGATGCTAGAACAATAAATCAATTATTAATGACAACTCAATAAAATTTTTATTTTTATGACTTATTTTTTGCTGCATAATAAAGATGTATAGTCTATAAAACTTATATCTTTTACTATAAAATAGGAAATGTACATGCATATTTAATTACATAAGTATTATGAACATTAATTTTGACTAAAATTTTGGCTGAAAAATGATTAAATTTATTATGAAAAGATTGCTGCCTATACAAAAAGTATATATTATCATAAAATAAAGTATATTGTTTAAATAGAACTGAAATACACAAGTGTAATAAAATAATCCAAAATTAATTACTTGGATGTAGTGTGGGTACATGTTGAGCTAAACGATCATCCTTGAGCATGTGAAGTAACGTGGTTTTACCCGCGTTATCCAAACCCAGGAAGAGAAGCTTGCCACTCTTCTTCCATAATCCTAAAACCAATAAGGATTATAAAAATCAGATGAGTAATAAATTTAAACAGCCACTCTTTACGAGACTTTACATCGCTCAAAAAACATCATGTGACATTAAATAAACCAATATGACAAAATTTTCCATAACAAATTATATAAAATATGTCTAACCACTTGTTAGATAACAAGTATAACGCATGTATCTAATGGCAGGTATTTTACTGTGTTGAAAACGACTAAAATTGAAAAGGCCTTGTTTTACAATTGCTCTTTTAGTGAAAGATAAAATTATTTCAGTATTATATCTCAGATGATTGTTCCAATAACAGAATTTTGTCAGAAACATACATATTTATCTCTAAATAGTCTAAACATTATTGCGGCGGCAATATTTTAATCAAATTGAAGTTTTCTTGAATCAAAGCTTAGAAGCAGTGCTTACGAGGCAAATTAACGTAAAAAATTCTACTTACCAAGATAATTTAGCACTCCGGCGAACCAGTCCCAAATAAACATATTTGTAGCTGCGGTAATGCGACGTTGACCGTGCTGCGTGTGTGTGTTAACTAATGAATGACTCTGCAACAATAGCAAGGCAAGTTAACGAAAGACCACTGCCTGCCAACGTGACTCGAACGACTGATCCGACGCGGCCAACTCTTTTTAAATCTGCTCTCGCAACCTTGAACTTTCAACGCAAGGAGCGAGGTGCAGGCACGTCGTCGTCGTCGTCGTCGTTGAGCGTATCGCATGTGTACTCGCGTACCTCGGTGATCCGATTCCTCTCGACTGCACTTCTCTTCACCTTCTTTGGGAGGCCTCGTGTACTCCGCTGACAGCCGAATTAGACGATTCGGTTTAATTTCACACAGGCGACAAGTGTAGGAAAGTGCAGACGAGGCGGAACGGAACTGCGATGTGGAATTTATGACGATTCGCTATTTTCCCTCGCCATATGACTGACGAGTGATTTATTAACCCACGACGACGGCTCACCAGATATCCGTCTTTCTCTCTTTTTTGCTCTCCCTCTCTCTCGCTCTCCCGTTTACCGACACCTAGACGAACAGCTTCTCGCGATCTTTTTCTCTCTCGCGCGAATCAACGAAATGCAAGATTGACGACCGATCTTTTGGAAGAATCGCGCGCGTCACGTTCAAGAAGGACGGCCGGTGACCCCGTTATTCGTTCGTGTCGACGTATGTTTCACGTACCCACTGTGAAAAAAGCGTACGGAGGCCGCGGGGACGGAGAAAAGTGCTTTTCCTCCCATAGAAAGGGCAGCCTGACCACAGAGCCCCGTTGGCTGGCAATTGGCACTGGGTGACGTCTACTTCCGTTCGCCATGTTGCACGAGATATTTGCTGCATCATAAGCGCGAAATTTGAAACGTTTTCATATATTTTTCTTATTCTATCTAATCCCTCCGTTTTTAAATTAAGTACTTTACAACTGCAATGGAAAGTCGTTTTTCTCATTTCTCAAATATTACAAATTGCATTTCATGCAAAATTAAAAAAAAATTATTTTTGAATAAAAAATAGAGAACAGTTGTCTCATCTTTCAGATGGAAAAGGAACATTCGAAAACATATTCAACACACATTTCAATGTATCTCTGCTTAATGATTTATTAATAAACGAGATGAAAATTATTCGTGTCTAAGCTTCACATTAGGATAGATTTAACCAAAAAATAAATTCCTATAAACGCTTAAAGCGTTCTCTAAGAAAATGTCGATTATTCTGTTCAGAAGTGTATTTACGTCGTGAGACTGTTGGAAAAATAATTTTTATCTCTTATCTTGTGTTTTTTAAGTGTATCTATCAAGGAATTGAAAAATTATGCGAACGTAATTAGAAAATTTAGTGTTATCAAAACTTAAAAACAGATTGCTACAAACTTAAATACGTTAAACACGTATAAATTATCATTGCAAGAATTTATCGACTTAAGGATACCTTACATTTCTTTAAATATAGTATATTACATATTTGTTTCATATTTTCTACAATAACTATTAAATTATCACTTTTTAATACTAATTAAATTAATGAATACCGTCAATTTATTACAAATGTTAATGAAATATGTATCATCTTTGAGTCTTTTACAACTTAATGTGTAATATATTGATCTGAAAATTGTGAAGATATCATTCACCACAATTATTTACATCGCACAATGAAAACATCTAAAAAAAAAAAGAAAGAAAAAAAGCTTTATGTACGATTTCAGATGGTATCATTGTAAATTAAATCAATACTTGTTGATTATTCACAAATGAATTTACCTGCGGTGTTACCAACATTTTTTCATCCTACTTGTGGGCGATATCGAATCGATTATAAATAAATTACGATTTGTTTAGAGAATATTTTTGTTGATTTTATTTCTAAGCGGCGAAGTGGACGATGACGAAATTTCACTCAATTTGTTGGGTGGCAGAGAGTATGCCTTGCTCGTGGAATCGTGTATCATGACGTTATTGATCTGAAAAGTAAAATACTTCAAAACTATTGTAATGCAACACAATTTAATCGTGTCGCAAGAACGATTTAAGATCAAAATTCAGTTTTGAAGTGTTTAGAGTGTTGATAGTGCAAGTTAATTTGTGTGAACATCAAATTATAATAGAACATGTAAATTATCAACAAATACATTAGATTAGTCTTAATATTTTTTTTATCCACATTATTCTAATTTCTTTGCACTACAAATATTTTTTACAGTTAAAAAAATTAATTATTCAAGGGCAGTTTCTCAGCATGGAATAAAATTTGAATAATATTGTATATTATTACAGCATTTTCATGCAAACTTTCCATTTAAATCGCTAAACTTACACTATTCACTCTAGGCTCTTTAAAGTCTTGTGATCCATGTTTAATGCAAGTCTGGGCATCACCTGCTGCGGATTCAAATTTGCACTCGAATTCGTAACGATGGTGTTGTACGTAGGCTGTTGAGAACATGATCGCATGTGCGTCGGCCAATGCGATTGCTGACAAGGATAATTACAGTAAGCGGTGTTCCAACAACAGTAAAACATCGCTTCCTGTCCACATTTAGCGCACCATTGTTTTCGCTTGGTCTCTTCGATACAGCGCAGCTTGTCTTCTTCAACCTCCTTGCGAACTTCTTCGACCGATCGCAATTTCTCTGCTTCCAAACTCGCGCGCATCTCACGTAGGGTTCGATCTGGAATTTATAACCTTTTTTTAAAGTATTTTTACATTAACGGTGACAGATTGTCGACTGATTGCACAAGAAAAAAAAATATACATACCTGTATTGTGTTTCAACTCGGCTAGTTGTTGCTGATGTTGCCACTTTATGTGCTCGATCTGCATTCGCAGGAAAAATATCGTTGCCTGATAATTATCAGATGTACCGTTTTCACCATTAATGGTTTCCTGAGCTGCTTCCTTGTACGCCTCTTCCATCAAACGGCCCATTTTTTTCGCGAGATCGTGAGCATCATGATGCAAACGCGCGCTAATCGGTCCGGCCTCCGGAGGCAGCAACTGATACGTAGATGATGAATTTGGCTTATCCGGAAAAACTTGAATAATTTCATCTACGTCCGGCATATGGGCCGTCCGTTGAACATTTTGTGAACTAGGTGATCTTCCAGGGAAACTCTTTCTAGCCTTACTCTCTTTCTTCGGCGAATTATTATGTCCCTCCTTCGTTACGGAGCGCACATCCTTGTTACCTTGATAGTCAATTGTTGACGCGACTTGTTGCACAGGCTCAGCGGGTTTCCCGTTTACCACGAGGAGCAACAAGGATTTATCCATAGGAACGATCGGATTCGTCGATGGAATGGTACGAGTGGGACTCGCATTTGACGATAGTTTTATGTCGATTTCAGATACGTTCTTTTGTACATTTGACGATTCTTTATTGTTATTCAATAACGACATCCCAGGAATGACTTCACTCGAATTCGGTAATGTCTCGTTTTCCTTGCTCGCGGTAACAGATCCCTTCTCCATGTTCAGCTTGTCGAAAAGCCTCGTTTTCGGCTTGTACGCTTTATTAGTCTTTGCGTACTTTGTAGTCGTCTTTGAGTTGTCCACTTGAGAGAGAGCCAATTTAGGATTAATAATATTTTTCAAAAGGCTTTTCCTTTGTCCTCGCACCGAGTCGGATGATTCTGTACCTGATTGTATCACAGACTTCGGCAAATTTTTTATAGATTTCTCTTCATTCTTCCCTTTAGACGAATTATTCTTATTTGAGACACTGGCATTTGAATTCGTACTATTATTTTCAGAGGCATTATCCGTAAGCGCAACATTTGATCGAGACATTGATGTCCTTGCGTTTCTTGGTTTATAATTTTTTTCTGTTTTATTTTGAGCAACATCTTGAGAGGTTGACTTTATAATCTCTTGATTTTTCCTGTTTAGTTTACTGTGACTACTATTTAGATCTGTTTGCATGTTTGAAATATTCTTAACATCTGTATTTAACTTTTGTACTTTTGACATTGTAGCTTTAACCTCCTTTTCAGGAGTCTCGCTTTTCGAGTCGGGATTTACTTCAATAATATCAATCGACTCTTCACTCTGTGATTTACTTTTAAGGAAACTTCGTTTTTTCTGGGTCGTCTTCTTCAGAGGTATGGAGAATTCAGAATTGGGAAGAGAATTATTGGATTCAAGAGGGTTGTAATATGGTAGCATCAGCTGTATCTGCGTCGGATTGTTTGGATCGTACTGAACTCTGGGTTTTACATATTTAAACTCGCCGAACATAAGCGTCAGCTTTCTAATATGTCGAGTAACCTCTCGTATGCACTCGTCCATGTCAGGTTTTCGTTTACGAGGGGATGGCGCGGGTGGCTCCTCGGAGTACAAGAAGAGATCCTTTGGTGGTACCCAGGCACGATCGTGTTCGCCGAAGAAACGCACGTCTACATATCCTTGAGAATTGAGGCGAGGCATTGCCTTTGCTGGCCAAAACGGGAAACCCTTCAATTTGGCCCACACAAGTGGATGCGGTCGACGACAGGGCTCGATAAACCATGAAGGCTGAGGTCTTGGTAAGTTTCGACCATGCGCATAACAATCGGGACACGCCTCAATTTCCGAGACTTCCTGACGCGCCACTTTAATAATTTGTTTCGCCGCGTTTGTCAGTTTCGACATGTCTGCGTAAACACCACCGCCTACAGATATCAATAGAGAATAAGTTTACATATCTATTCCATTTTAATACTTTGCAACTTAGAAATTTAAAATAAATTTACATGTATTAAACACGACGCAATTATGTTGAATCCATTTTGCGTCTGCCATAAACGCATCGGTACTGCCGTAAAGCTTAGATCTCACGTTCGATTCTAAAAGACTCAAGTCCATCGGCTTGATAACGTAATCCAGATAATTCGGCACTTCCATTAGATCCACAGGTTTGCAAAATGGTTCAGACTACATTAAGAGTAAAAATTAATTAGGAATATATTAAATAATTACAATAACGCAATAAATTACAGTGCGCTAAAGTGCTTAATAAAAAAGGACATACGCCAGGATAATCGCGTAATCTTTCAACTACGTATTTGAGCAACATGCACAATTGATCGATGGACAAGTGGGCCATGGTTATGGAACGCGTCTCAGCATTTTCTGCTTTCAAGATGGTTGCACATTCACCACATATCCACTTCTCCAATGACGACGGCGTGCCACCTATACATTTACGATGCCATGAGCGAGGGCAGGCAGTACAGTAAGCGTCAACCTTCTCTTTGTGACATCGCCAACAAAATCGGTCGTAGCCAGTTTTTAACTTCTTCCTCTTGCTCCTGATGTTATTTTCCTCCGTTGGAACTTCCGCTATCGATGTAATACTGAAAATATCAATACTTTTTTTATATCTAAAATATAACGTGTTTAGAAATGTCTTATACAAATGTAACTTTCTATGAAGACTTAGTACATTGTGCTAACCTTTTACGCTTTCGTTTCAAAACAGATTCTTTTATTGAAGTGTCTTCATTTTTAACTTCTTTTTTGTCATCTGTATTTTGAGGATCTGCAAGTGAAGTTATATTTTGCGTCTCTTTCTTTTTATCTGTCTTATTTTCCTCGACAGGAAATTCCGCTGTCGTCGTCGCATTACTGAAAATATCAACAATTTTTTTTTATATCTAAAATATCAATATATCTTATATAAACGTAATTTTTTACCTGGTACATTGTGCTAACCTTTTACGCTTTCGTTTTAAAACAAATTCTTTTGTCAAAGCTTCTTCGTTTTTCACTTCCTTTTCTTTCTCTATATTTTGAGGATCTGTAAGTGAGGCTACATTTTGCGTTTCTTTCTTCTTATTCGTCTTACTCTCTTCGACAAGAAAGTCTGTTGTCATCATTACATTACTGGAAATAACAATTTTTTTTTTTAAATTTAAAATATCAGTATGTCTACAAATATAACTTTCTGTGAAGACCTAGTAATTTGTACTAACCTTTTACGCTTTCGTTTCCAAACAGATCCTTTTATTGGAGCATCTTCGTTTTTAACTTCCTTCTCTTGATTTATATTTGGATCTAAAGTTACATCTTGTGTCTCTCCCTTCTTATCTGTCTTATTGTCATCTTGTTTATTCTCATCAATTACTAATGATTTTAATTGATCTTTGTCTTTTAAAGTATTATCAGAATCATTTTTCTGTACACTTGTACAATCATTGGTTGCATCTGACATTAAATCTTTTTCTTTTGTATTGGCAGCTGTGTCAGTTGACTCAGCATGTTGCTCAACGGGTAATGAAGCAGTTAGTGATATATTTTCATCCATTTTTGGTTGTGCCATTGTATCTATGTTGTCCATGGTAGATTTCATCAAACTTTCGCTGTTCTCCTGAGACGCCATTTTGTTCATTACCTTTAGCAAAAAATATCTAGTTGATCCACCAAGAAAATGTATTAGCATAATAGGGAGTTTCCCTGCAAGACACAGTGTGAATCACTTCATCTTTGTTGTCTAATATTAAACCAATGTTAAAGGATAAAATAATTTACTGTGCTGCACTGTGTCCTTTTGTATCTCTTGCCTATCTCAAACAAATCTATATATGTAATCAGTAGGCTTGTTCTTTTTGGTTGAACTTCTGTATGGCTCATTTTTTTCTCTTTTTCTTCTCAGTGAAAAAAAGGGGGAAGAGGTAAATTATAGAAGTTCAGCCCCCCCACCCCCCTCAAAAAACAGATACTATATAATTATCGCATTATTCTCTGTACTCTATGGTCAATAGCAGTTATTATAAAAACTATTATTCTAGATTTTACATATATGTATCACTTATTTTATATAAACAAGATTCAAATATAAAAATATGCAGCAATATTATCACATAAGCTCTGTGCCTGCAAGATTACCTATAATGATAATAACAACTGCATATTAATGACAATTCAAGGACCTAAGAGGCAGCTCCTGATATCCAGGCAAGCTCTGTCGTTTGCTGTAAGATATTAGCAGCCTCGCTGTGTTTATTATCGTCGTAGAAAGCACCGTGAAAGCGAGCGCATGCGAGTGCACGCGAGGTATCGGACGGGTCCTTTACCTTGCGGAGATCCCAGATACGACGCTTCTGCGTTACTGATCTCAATGGTCTTCGTAGCCTCGAGGACGTGCCGCGAGTTACCAACGCGGCCCAGCAATGGATCGTTAGTTTTAGTAAACGCGGTGTTATAGCGTCAATTCAGCCGCCGTCGTATCACTCGATGACACAACCTCGCACCAGAATGCTGCTGCTTGCCTTCCTGTCGTCGTAGAATATCAGCCTTGCCCGTGGTCAGTGGCGCCATCCGTCGACGGTGTTCCTCACAGGTGCTATCGCGATGTCACGTGACACTCCCGTCCGACGCTATCTTCCGTCTCGCTTTCACCCACATCGGTCGTTCCTGTTGATAGAAAAGGAGATAACTGTCAGCCGTTTTCTCCGCGTGATCCCGGATTACGCGATCGCGATAATGAAATTTCAACAAGTACATGGAACGAACATTTTAGTCCAATTTATTCCGACCACGGAAAAACCATGAAAATGAGATAGCGGATGAATAAAGCATCAGACAATGAGCGTTTTCCAGCGATACAGTTGTACAGTGGTTGGGCGTTTCATTTTTGTTGTTTAATGTCAAACGATGGAATGATTCACTATGAGTTGTGCTCATCTTTGCCTCTTGCTGGAAAACGCTCTATATCATTACGTCGAACGAAGCTTCACGAATGACACATCGTTGAGCGGAACGCAGCAAAAAGGCTTAGACGTTCGTCGCATGATCTAGGAATCAAACTCCTGATCACCGCTCAAAACGTACCGCTAGCCTTCCTCTCCCAGGAAACAGCAACAATCCGAATGTAGTTGTCATCTCTTGCGATACAGACGCGTCAGCGTCTTTCCTTGGTCCTGCGGCAATGTCCTCGCTGTTCGATCGGCGCCTTTGCTCGCGCGTAAATCGAACAACTGATCATGAAGTTGTAATTAAATCGCCTCGATATTGCGAGACAGTTTTCTCGCTCGCTCAGTCTGGACATGTCAATGATGACAAAATCGAAACCCCGTCGCCTCACTATTTCTCTTGTGTCTGCTTGTGTTACTCTTGTGCTCTTGTTAGGTGCGTCCGATAGGTTATACGATCACGTCACGTGGTGCGTGGGATTATAACCTAACCTCTATCTCTCTTTTTCTCTCTCTTTCTCGTTCTCTCCCTTTTTCTTCTACGTCCATATCTACGGCCTCGTTTTCCCCACTGCGGTGAAGTGATGCGATATCGCGAGCAATCGCTAGCGACCGCGAATCGCGAGCGAAGCGATGCACGGTGAATGGTGCTGCGGGTTAGAGATAGTAAACAAGTCGCACAACAGCTGTGACTTTATCTAGTCACGACCGAGATAAATGGGGGACGCCACGGACGAGTCTGTCGCGGGGGCCGAAATCGCTCGTTGAAGTGTGAATCATCAAAGGAAAGGTCGAGGTCAGCGGAGCGAATTATGCCCAGAGAACAGTCCTTTCGTGTCAGTCCGATGGAGCAGCGGACTACTTAGGTTATGTTAGTCTGTCAAAGTGTTTTTACTTTACCGAGAAACTTTCCACTTGGAGAGGAGTCAAGGCTATAATGGGCGATCATATCGGAGATAACATATTAATCCCGCAGGTCGATAACGTTGTGTTGATCGACAAAAGCGATGGTAATAACAAAAGCATGGATGGGACACTGTGCATCAGTGGTCACCATCTCATCTTGTCCTCTAGGCAGGACGACGGGCAAGAGCTTTGGGTAGGTGTCAATAAATTATATTTTTTAAACGTATGAATAATGTAAGACAGAAAGTACAGTTGCAAAATTATTAATTGCCTATCTTTGGACTTTTTTTATTAGATTAGCATATTTGAATCATGTTTTGTAAATAAATATTTGTTTCAAGTTTTTTGGCTTTAAAAGAAAACAATATTTAAAAAATTATATTTTAATTACTTTTAATCTTTTCTTTAAACCAATTCCCAACTTTAATAAGTTTCTTTTTTTGCCAGTTGATGAACAGGAATATCGACGTTGTGGAAAAGAAAGTGAATGCTCAGAGCCCAGGTGGTAGCATAATATTGAAATGCAAGGACTTTCAAATCCTTCAGTTAGATATTGGCTCTACCAATGATTTAATCAACGCCATATTATCCATAGAGAAGCTAATATCATTAGGTAATTTGTTCATGTCTATTATATGAGAGTATTATGTAATTACATAATTTTGTTTGAGTGAAAAATGTGAATAAATATATTTTGTTATGTTTGTCCTAAAATAATCATATTAAACTCTCACAGTCTATTTCTTTAATTGTTGACATCTGTGATATTGCTTGACAGTGAGATGTTATTGTAATTTATTTTACAGACCAAACTCTACAATATCCATTCTTCTATCGACCACAAACAACCAACAACATCATGATACAAATAGAAGATGGATGGACAGCATTTGCACCTGTCTCCGAATGGTCCAGATTGTTAGCGGCTCATGGGGATGAGTGGCGTATCAGTTACCTGAATAGAGATTACAAAGTTTGTAGTTCATATCCGTCGGCAGTCATAGTGCCGCGTCAAGTAGACGACAAAGTTGTAATAGCTTCAGCTGGCTTTAGGGATGGCGGAAGATTCCCTGTTTTGTGTTACAGACATGAAGGAGGAGTAAGTAATACATATTTTTAATTATAAAGTAATATTTACTCAATTTACTGTTTGTGACTTTGCGTTTTCATCTTATTGCAGAGTATACTATTGAGAAGTAGTCAGCCGTTATGCGGTGCTACTGGTAAGAGATGCAAGGAAGATGAAAAATTGTTAAATGCAGTTCTAGGTCCTGGAAGACGTGGGTAAATACGATTAAAATACGACCGTTCTTAAATCCCAAATATTTTGGGCTGATTATTTTTTACTATTTATTACAATTACTGAATTTTATTCATAGTTACATAGTGGACACAAGATCGGTTAGTCAGGCGCAAAGTGCCAGAGCCAGAGGTGGAGGCACGGAAATGGACACTGCTTATCCGCAATGGCGAAAAGTACACAAACCAGTTCCTCGGCCGCACGATTTGGCAGATAGTTTCTACAAATTAATAGAAGCTTGTAACGATGTGAACAGTTCTTCTTCGCAGTGGCTCTCAAAATTGGATAGTAGCGGATGGCTAACCGCCGTACAAAGTGCTTTAAATGCCGCCTGCGTCACTGCGCAATGCCTACATCAAGAAGCCGCGGCTGTGCTAGTACATGGTGTGTATATCAAATATATATAAATTGCGAAAGTATATCGTATTCGTATTTGTTTACTTTTTTTAATCGTATAATGATAATGTTACATAATTTTGATTTATAGGCAGTACAGGTAGGGATTCTACGTTGGTGGTAACGAGCTTGGCCCAAGCAATACTAAATCCTGATTGTCGGACGGTACGAGGACTTCAGGCGCTCGTAGAGCGCGAATGGTTACAAGCTGGCCATCAATTTTTCAGCAGAACCCGTTGTGGAGCCTATCAGCCTTCAAACTCGCAAAATCCAACACATGCGCCGACTTTTCTGCTTTTCCTTGATTGCCTGTATCAGCTGCATCACCAATTTCAATTTAGCTTCGAGTACACTGCAGATCTGCTCATCAAATTGTATAAGCACGCTTATTCTTCGAATTACGGTACATTTTTAGGTATGTGAGGCATTAATTATATATCATTTATACTTTTACCAAGAGTTTTGTTTCTTGTTATTGTTTATTATTATTGTTTACTCATTGTCATATGTATCGTTTGTTTATTCAGGTGATTCGGAAGCGGAAAGGATAAAATTACGGTTGTCCGAGCGAACTTACAGTTTATGGTCGTACATTAATCAACCAGATGTCTTGGAGCAATGGATAAATCCATTGTACGAGCCGAATCCAGGAGTGATTTGGCCCAGCGTTGCACCCATCAGTATTCAGCTGTGGAGAGAACTGTATCTCGCGCATACGAGCGCAGCTTTGTGGGACGGCATGCTGTCCTACGCGAAGCAGATCAAGCAGAATCACACGGCCGTGCGCAAAGTAGCCGGACAGTTGCACGTGCAGATCAAGCAAGCATTAGAAGAGATCCGATCGGATCCGGAAATGTCGCGGGGAGATGCGGACAATCAAGAGGACCATCCTCGTATAGCGCAATTGAGCCTAGAGTCTCAGAGTACTTGATACTATAGATTATAGAAGTCGAGGAAAATCGAAGAGATGTTCGTGCTGTTCAACGATCTTGTCAATATGCCTTTAATTATACAATGCCATCGTTAATCCATAAGGATCGACGATCTTTACGATAACCTGCCACGAATGCTGAAGCCTTCGTAATAAATTCTCGGTGCAATTCTTTGAACTTATCGCTGAGATGAAGTATAGGGTGTCTATTAGTTTAAGAATAGGTTTGCGATCAATTGAGCGTATTATCGTTGTCAATATAAATTTAAATATTGTGTATCGTGTAAAGGTATTTCTCTAACGTCATTGCAGTCAACATGACAAGTCACGCGATTTTCGCCTATATAGTAAAACTCGCATTAAAGGGTGTCAAGATCTATTTAAAAGATTCAAACGAGACAAGATAAATTGTGATATTTTTTATTTCACGACGCATGGTTTCATACCATGAAACAGAGTTAACGATTTTACGTAACATCACATATATGTATATATATTATATATAAAAAGAATTTTCTATATATATATAATATATATAACATATAAAAAATACTATATACATAATTTATTTATCCAAAGGTAAAATAATATAAACAAATAGAAATGAACTGTATATTATAAATTCATTATTAAAGAGCGTAATTGCGAGGGTAGAATTTGCGAATTTTTCATTCGAGCGTATGGAGAGAAGGAAATCTCGTTCGTTCGGGGGTACGGACGAGTTTTTACCGTTATTCGGGAAGGATGGCGGGAGGGCGATGGAGACGAAAGAAGAGAAGTAAAGAAGAGAGAAGGGGGAGGGGGCAGGTTAAGGGCAGGATTGTTGCCGCTGCCGTGGTAAAAGGGGGAGAAGGCTGGAGGGGAAAGCGCGGCAGGTGTTCACACACAAAGAAACTGAAAGGGAATCCCACGGCCATTGGCTCCGCCACTCAGGAATGCATCGGGTTTCGTCAGCGTTCGCGTTTCGCGATCGAATATACATGCACGTGTACGCATCCTCTTAATATAATCGTGGGACAAGAGTAGAAGATACATTTAGGCTGTACGCCGCTTGAAGCCTCAACGCTAGGGAAAGACAAAGGACAGGTCAGCGTCGAGGAGCGATCAAAACTAAAGCGAATAAAAACAATCGATGATGTTGCGATTTTAAACTAAATAATCTCAAGTGAAAGTTTAGCCTCGTTTACGTTCTTAATGTTCCTTGACGGCGCCAGAGTCGCACCTCTAAGCGTAACAGAATTCGCGCGGGCTTCAAGCGGCACGCGAGCGAGATTGAGAGACCGGTATAATTTCTGTCGAGTCCGATCTCTAATGTCTTACCCCCGCGTTTCTGTTCGCCGCGAACGGACGGGGAAGATAGTTTCGGAGCGTGCCTATCGCGTGGGAGATCCGGAACTCGACGACGAAGGAGCCGCGAAAGGGTTACCGGGGTTGGCTTCGAATGCCCGTAAATACATCCTCGTGCTCGTCGCAGTATCCCGAGGACTAGAACGTTCTTCGACGCGTTCATGACGCCATTTAAGCATCGTATCTTGGCCGGCGGTGGCGACGACGGCGGCGGCGATACGGGCGAGCGCGCGCAAAGATTATTATACCGGTTTCGAATCTGCACGATGAAGGAGATCCACGAGAAATCGCGACCTCGCGTCTGCGACCGTTACCTCGATGATGCCGATGCGTAGCTACGAGCCTTTCTCTATTTCTTTATCTCTCTCTTTCTTTTTATCCTTCCGTCAATCTATCTCTCATTTACCTCGCGATATCACTTTTTCCCAGAAACCTCGGGAGAAGAGAAGAACAGGTGTGTTGGTCCACACACGCGTGCGCGCGCGCACGAACGCGCTAGTGTTCGTTCGCGCTCTCCTCGCCTCAGCACAGGTCCAGTATCCTTGGATGAGTGTGGATCTAGTCACGCATATAATCGTGAAACGTGGACTGAATTCAAACCCATCCAGGGCCGCTGGACGGGCGTATCGGAAGATCCCACGTTGTCCAATTTTCCTCTTCCTCCGGAAGTGTTCTTTCCTTAAAATTGATCTTCACGGAAATTTCCTCGTTCTCGTTCAAAGAGACACAAACGTCGTCGACGGAGCCGGAAAGCAGAATGATGCGTCCGTCGGGAATGGCATTAGCGGCCTCACTCGTAGTAGGGGCATTCTCGGAGAAGGGGCCCCGTACCGCCGTTCTCTCTCTCTCCTCTCTCCTCACCATCGTTCGATTCGTCGGTCTCTCTTCGCCCCGTGATCCCAGCTCTGTCTCTCCCTCTCTATCTCTCACTCGCAGGAGTCGCAGGCAGGCAGTCACCGTCCGTGAGGCCCTTAAGGAGGGGCGAGAGAAGGGACGCTTTTTCCCAAGGCGTCCGGGGATCACAACAAAGAAAGATGCGATTTTCGAAGCGAAGAGCGGAGAGCGAAGCGACCGCTGAGAGACGTTTCTGGACAGCAGCCTGAGAGCGGTGGTAAAATGTTTCTCTCTCCCTTTCTCTCTCGCTATTAAAGAAGAGATATATGTGTATATATGTATGTATATATATATATATATATATATATATATATATATATATATATATATATATATATATACCGGAAGGCGATGCCGTATTCTTGTGTAAAATACGTTCGCTCGCTACATTTCCGCGAATCAGCGAGATGAATGCCGGATTCTTCTTTTATCAGCTCGCAAAAAAGAAATGTGGTCTTCGTACTTCATATTTATACGATCGACGCAACGGATTCAGTGAACGTGAATCCGCGCTTGTATTTCTAGCCTCGATTTCGAAAAATCTGAGCACCACTGTTCCACAATCAAAGAACTCTAACGGCGGTTAAGAATGTCGTCTCTTCTCACCTGAAATAAATGAATAAATTACCTGAAAGTTCACACAAAAAATATTTTGACCACACGCTGATCTTATACACTTGGAAATCGGTAGAAATATCGTTATTACCTTGATTTTTAATTTGTAGAAAGCTAATTTTGTTTAACAAATTTCACGAGTAACATAAATTTCTCTCGAACTTAACACGAACCACGTGGTTGGTAAAAACTGATGATCTCAAGTTTCCCGCCAGTTTAGGAAAGGATCTCTCTCTCGTTTCTCCCCTCTCCTTAAAAATTAAAAATAAAATTATTATAAAGTAATTTACATATTAATATGTTTGAATAAAAATTTAGTTAAAATTTAGTCTGACTTACTCCAAAGAAGAGTAAAAAAATTCGGCAACTTTACATTGAGAAAAAAAAAGTTGTTGATTACATTTTTCAATGATTTGATTTAATTTTTCTTCAAGTATTTATGTATTTAAATTAAATATATAAATGGTTAAAGTTCAAACATTTTTGTGTATTTGAGTTAAATACATAAATACTTGAACTGAACAAATTTAATCAAGTTGAAAAATTTTGTCGGTTCAACACATTTTTTTCTCAGTGTAGAACTTGTAGAATTCTCCAGAAAGGATCAGTGCAATTTGAAAGTGTCCGGCGATATGTCTTTTGTTCGCTCTAAGGTCCTTTGTGGCGATTCCTTTATGCTCTACGCGCGTTGTTGTACTTGGGATATTCGCGATATCACGCATTGTTAGTGAATTCTCAGGTACAGGGCGCCGATTGTGTTGCGCAACAGCGAGCGTGTGCGTGACCTTGAACTTCATCTTTCCTTTATCTTTCTCCCACGGCATCCCGGGAGAAAAGCTAGCACAGCGATGGTTCATTTTCGAGATGCGGCGTCGTTTCGTCAATTCGCACGAAGGTGAATTCGCGAAGAAACTGGAAGAAACACAGGGAGCGTCGCCATTTCGTTGGGCAGAAATCCAAATGACAATACGGTGCGTTTCAATTTTAAGTCGAGTTGGACCTCTAATCGTCGGAAACACGAAGAGACGTTAATTTTTCCTCCTTCCAACTTGTTTTCTAACTGCGCTCTCCTGCCATGCAAATGTCTGAGAAACGCGCAAATTCCTCGCTCGTCCTTTTCGAGATGCGCTCTTCGATCTACTCTTTCAATCTCGAACGCGTGTTATTTTCTCACCGCAGGCCTTCGTGGTAAACATCGCATGGGGAATGTTAGGCGTCTAAAATCCAGTTGTGAACCGCTTGAGATATTAGAGGGCCGCTAGAAACCGAGGAAACTCATCATGATAAAGAAAAGAGCAGGTATATAGTCGTAAATGGAAAAGAAATGTCGACGTCGCAGGATTAACAAATGGTTTTTCGGAACAGTTCACGCGGTCGAATTAGCGAGAATTGTTTTGAAGGAAATATTATTCTACTTGCTGTTATTGTAACTTAAGAAACGCTCAAGAGGTGCGTGATTTCAACGACAATGAAAGGGGAGATAAAAATTGATCTGAAATTGTTTATCAATTTCTCGATTTAAATTCGGAAGTCGGTGGTTTTTAATTAGAGCCTTTTTTGAAATAAACCATTTACTTGGTTTGATGAGAACAGTTTGGCATCCAGTAGGTAGAAACGCGAGGTCGCGATTTATGAGGGCTCCATTTTGACAGGAAAAATCGGAGCACCACTGTCGAGAGCTACGAACGCTCTAAAGACGGTTGAGAATAGAGAGGAAGAAAGAGAGCCGGTGAAAGAGAAGGAGAGAAAGAACGTGCTAGGTCGTGGAAAGCGAAGAGAAGGGGAGCGAGGTGAAGCTCGCAATTGTCGTTTCCATAGTGATTTATACCTCGAGAGCTCGGCCAGGAGCATCCAGGGAGTATCCTAAGGCGAAAAACCGGACCGGTGCGAAACCGATCCGGGAATTGGGTACGAACGCACTCTGTTAGCGAAATGATGAACTGTCAGCGAGTGAAACGCGTCGTCGGCATCAAAATCGCGAAACGTTAACGTGGCGCCATCTATTAAAATAGGTTAAAACTTGGTAACAGGATTACCGATTGAAGGTACAAATTTCTCTCGTCGTTTGAGAAGATTTCTCAGAGATGGCGCTGGCAGACTCTTGGTCTAAAAGTCTAAAATATTTTTAGTAATTCTTGAAATTTTAGGCAGGATTGGGTGTTTGTACGTTAAAATATACATACTCTACAAGAGATATGTACAATGTAAACTATACAAATTTTTTAACTGTCTTACATCTCATGGATGCAATAATCGATACATCATAGAATGAAGATTTAGATTTCATTAGAAATTATGTCAATTACGTACGTATTCTACTTTTTTATTTTTATTATATATTTTTATTTTATGCGCACTAAAGTTAGATATTTTAACAGTTTTGCAATTTAATTACTTTTTCTGTATTGTGTCATTTATAATAATTATAATAATTTATACACTGTTTGTGTTGTCTACATGAAAAAGATTTCTATTAACATAACGTAAATGATACGCAAATAATCCGTGTGGACATAATCTTGACGGCACAATCCTGATTTTAGGTGTGATGCAACCTCTTCGCCGATTATGTTCTCCTGGTACTCAGACACTAACGCATGTCTAAAAGACGTCTAAATGTTATCTTAAAGATGTCTTTCAGACATACGTATTGAGAATATACAGAACAATGTCGTTCTCCTGCTAAGAAAAGAGATTACTTAATTTTTATTTGTCTTTTAAATGACTGTTATCTTTTTAAAGAATATTTTCTTAACAATGATCTCAACATTTGAAAAGAAATTAGAGATTAAAAATGATGAATTATAAACTACTGTACAGCTAGAAAAGTTTTGCTTGGAGTAATTGTGTCAGTTGAACCAATCATCGATATAATTAAGTTAATCGGACTTTAGTCGTAGTCATTATTAAAGCGCGGAGAACAAGAAACTCCATTCTTTTTTTCATCTATCTGCCTCGGGATTATGATAGACTTTTTTTCAAGTCTGTCATGTTACTATTATTTTGCTAAGCGGTTTCAGACACAGTTAAACTTTAAAATGATTAAAATCTAGCAAAAAGAGTCCGATCTGTCTGCGACGACTCGTGTTTGTTTCGGCCTGTTTGTTTCCTTTTGCAAAAGGATCTGCCATTCAACGGATGCAGTAAATAAAACGGATACGCTAAGGACACGCGGCGGCGGCGGCGGCTATTGTAGGGCGGAAGTACACATATACACACGTGTGCACGTTTAATAGCTCTACGGAGTTCGTCGCTCTCTACGATATATTTGCGGTGCTCTCTAAAACTGTCGTGTCCACGTAGGAGCCTAAAGCGCCTCAGACACGCGATTTGTCTACTCGGTTTGTTTTCGCGTCTCCTCGTCGCGAAGCTGAGACAAGCCGTAAAAGAGGAGTCAGGACCGTGACGTGGAAAATTTCAGCGATCCCGAAGCGGGGACGTGTACTACAACCGGATAGACGCGTAATCAATCCTTCGTTAACAGAATCAAAACCGATTATTAAAAGCGGGCAAAAAGGGGGGAAACGATTGAATTTTAATAGCGTTCGCTCCAGCGTGATCGTGTCGGCTGCAAGTTGCCGGTTACGCAATCTCATGACCCTACATAGTCGGATAAGCGTGACGGGCGTCATAGACATAGGCGGCGTGTTCCCGGCACGGGCGTAAATCGGGTACGCACCGAAGCTATAAGAGACCGGTCGTTCTCAGTAAGCGCTCAGTTAGGCCAAGATCGTTCGAAGGAGTTCCATCGCCAACTCCGTTCAAACGGCATCTCCGTTCAACGCATCAGCAAGTCCCTACTAAGCCGCTTTTGCACGAGTCTTCGTCTCATTATTCTTCAAAATGGTATGGGAATTGAGTGCTTTATTTATCCTTGGTCCATAATTATATAGAATATATAGATATTCCGTGTCCGACTGATTTTTGTTCATGGAAGTATCTCGAAAGTTTAAAAAACACGTGGTAATTAAATTAAACTACATTTTACTTTTTGTTTTCAAAAACAAGTACAGGCATTTATTGTAGAAACTTGAAAGTATGTTCGTGAATTTTTAAAACTATCTTTAAAGTTGAAAAAAAGGTCGAACTCGAGATGCCTATGATTGAGTCAAGATAATCTTTTTCACATTGTATTATAAAGGTTAACAATAATAATAAATAATAATAATAAAGTGCTATATTTGAGAATCTTGGCCTTCGCATTATGCACCTTTTTTAGACAATTCTCAACAATTTGACTTTTTTACGAGACGAGATTGTTAGCCTCACGCTCAAAGTACCTTGGAGAATCTTATGAATTTAAAATGTATGTGTGGGATAGAGAATCAAATCCGGTAGAGATCCGACAATTACGAGTCTACCGCTTTCACGCGGAGCGACGCAGCATCCCGAATCGGCATCTCTCTCACGATCATAAAATATTTGTTATCTCGCTGTCGACTATAACGATATTGGCAAGACGCAAATCCGGATCTTTCGTTGACAGGCAACTATTTCAGCGACACGGTATTTTAAAATACACGATTATAAAAACGTGTTCTCTCAATAAAAAAAGAAGAACGAAGACCGGGCTATAACGAGCAAATTGACTTCAATTGAATTAATGATATGTTTATTTTGAAGATAACAACATGATTAAGAGAAAAATATAAAAATTAGTGTAAAAAAATTAAATTCGTACGTTTTGCGTTGCAGAGAATTTTTAATAGAGTGTTAGTAAATTAAAGTTTATGTGTATTAAAAATAACTAGTAAAAGTTTAAAAATAAATCATTTAAAATAAAGTTTAAAGTTATTAACTTTTTAATTTTATTATTCAACTTTCAATTTTTTCACTAGTTATTATCTTGTACAAAATACACATACCATTAATTGAATTTGCTTGCTTTATGGCCCTGACCTTCGCCCTTCTTTCCTGTTGTTAGTACTCATAGCCCAATTTAGTCACATTAAGTTCTCTCGCTTTGGAGGATATGGTCGAGAAAGTTACAGCCTTATTAATGTTGTTCGAGAGATTTATCAATCTTTGAAATTTTGTTCTGGCCGGAGCAGCAAATTTTGTCTAAGGTGAATCTTTTCGGATTGGCGCGAGTGACGTTTGCAGTTGCATTACGTTGTTGCTACTTTTAGAAACAAAAATTCGCGCGACGCAGTGCGACAGGCTCCGCTGCAGCGAATAACTCGCTTGTCGTTAGCAGCGACGCGAAGAAATTTTACCGAGCTTTTACTAACGGTTATATTCTGCTGACCCTGGAGCACATCCTACGTACATGCATGTATTACAGTCGCCATTGTACTCAGATACTTGTTTGTTATATGATGGAGAACCTTCATCGCTTTAAATTATTACAAATTATTTTGTGATAAAATTTAAAACAGAATTCCATGTAATAATTTTACATGGAATTTTACTGTATTTTTATATATACATGTATGTACTTTGATATGCATTTTATGTATATATTCCGATTTCTCAAACATTTTTCATGTATCATGAAGCGTGAAATTATAAATTATAAATTTGAATTGTATAAATAAGTAAAAACAAATAAATTCCGATACAATTATACGAATTTAAATTACGAATTATGGAATTTCATTTTAAATCCAAAAAATTACAATGTAAGATTCTAAAGTGGATTTCAGCATACGAATTGTTAACGAGTATATGGAGTGTTATCAGACTGCAACTTGCAATATTTTTTGCAGCGTGAATGCATATCCGTCCACGTGGGGCAGGCTGGAGTACAAATCGGAAATGCCTGCTGGGAGTTGTACTGCTTGGAGCACGGTATCCAACCCGATGGGCAGATGCCGTCAGACAAGATACTCGGGGGCGGCGACGATAGTTTCAACACCTTCTTCAGCGAAACCGGCGCCGGGAAGCACGTGCCCAGAGCGGTCTTCGTTGATCTCGAACCGACCGTCGTGGGTAAGTGTAGCGTAACAATGTTATATTACGCGCAAGTTCCTCGGATCTAACGTCGACGTTCTTTCAGATGAGGTGCGCACGGGGACGTATCGGCAACTCTTCCATCCGGAGCAGCTGATAACTGGCAAGGAGGACGCCGCCAACAATTATGCGCGCGGCCACTATACGATCGGCAAGGAGATAGTGGACCTCGTCCTGGATCGCATTCGCAAGCTGGCAGATCAATGCACCGGTCTCCAGGGCTTCTTGATATTCCATTCGTTCGGCGGTGGCACCGGTTCCGGCTTCACGTCCCTGTTGATGGAAAGATTGTCAGTAGATTATGGAAAAAAGTCAAAACTCGAATTCGCGATTTATCCGGCCCCCCAGGTCTCTACGGCCGTCGTCGAGCCGTACAACTCTATCCTCACGACGCACACCACCCTCGAGCACTCCGACTGCGCGTTCATGGTGGACAACGAGGCCATATATGACATCTGCAGACGTAATTTGGACATCGAACGGCCGACTTACACCAATCTGAACCGTTTGATCGGGCAGATCGTGTCCTCCATTACAGCCTCGCTGCGCTTCGACGGCGCGCTCAATGTCGATCTGACGGAATTCCAAACAAATCTGGTGCCCTATCCCAGGATTCACTTCCCCCTGGTCACTTACGCTCCCGTCATATCCGCGGAAAAGGCCTATCACGAGCAACTCTCTGTCGCCGAGATAACGAACGCCTGCTTCGAGCCTGCGAATCAAATGGTCAAATGTGACCCTCGTCACGGAAAGTACATGGCGTGCTGCATGCTCTATAGAGGCGATGTAGTGCCGAAGGACGTTAATGCGGCAATCGCGACTATTAAGACCAAGCGCAGCATCCAATTCGTCGATTGGTGCCCCACGGGCTTCAAGGTCGGCATCAATTATCAGCCGCCTACCGTTGTTCCCGGCGGTGATCTCGCCAAGGTGCAGCGTGCCGTCTGCATGTTATCCAATACGACGGCGATCGCCGAGGCTTGGGCGCGGCTCGATCACAAATTCGATCTGATGTACGCGAAAAGAGCCTTTGTACATTGGTACGTCGGCGAGGGAATGGAGGAGGGTGAGTTTTCGGAGGCGCGAGAAGATCTCGCCGCTCTGGAGAAGGATTACGAGGAAGTCGGTATGGACTCCACCGACGGTGAGGGAGACGGCGCTGAGGAATACTAAAGATTGACGAGCAAGATTCCTACTTCTGTCTCTTCGTATTTCGTATATTTTGTATTACGACGCTTGCTATTTTTCGTTTACGACGAATTTTCTCTTTTTTTATTTTCTAACAAATGACTTACTGCGATGCTAATTTTACCCATTGCTTCCCCATATTCTCGTGATACATAGAATCTTTGACGAGAGAGGCGTACTTGCTTCCTTACAACAGCCTGTCACTTGGTATTGCTCAAAGAAATAAAAAGAAAATATTATGAGAAATATAAGCACATCTAAAAATACCTTTTCATGTATTTTGTTTTGTAATATTATTTATATATTATATCAACCATTATACAATAATAGATTGCATTAATATACGTCTTCGATCGTACAATTATTATCGATCATTACATGATACGTGAATATAAGTGAAGGATGAAAGGGAGAGGAATCGAGAAGAAAGTATATATGGGCGAATATTTTTCTTCACAGATGTGTCATAGTCAGATCGATGAAGCACGTGTGATCTCGCGATGAATCGTTCAAGGAAGATAGCACGACGTGCAAATTCGATTGCATCACGAGCTCAGCTCGCAATTTGTTGCACTTTAGATATAATGCGGCGATGATAATTGTGTGTGTTGGTCTTAATAATAAAACTATAATAATAGCAATGATAATATTTTGATAATAAACTAAAAAATAATAGTGTGAATAATAATCACGATCGTCAACATTAATCTCGATAAAATAGCGCAAAATAAAATATATTATTAAAATTTTCACTTCGCGCATGCATTGATAAAAACAAAAAAAAAACTTGCAAGCCAATGTGCATGTGCGCTTTATTTCGTTCTCATTATTATCTACTCTAGAATTCTTTCAACCACTTCGAGCATGAATGATTCATAATGCTCAAACTGTTAAAACAGCACTATATATCTTCCTCGTTTACATATACTCGGTTCTACGTACAACACGACTCGGTGTTCTACGCAGATATACATACAGTTATACATATGTTATATATAGATATAACGCCGACTTTATTTGTACAAAATACACGTTGCATAAGCGGTCGATCATCAATTACGGATAAAGAACGTAATCATTAGTGCTCGAATTATCAATTTGAACAACACTCCTCGACAGCTTCAACAAGCCAAAGAAAATCACGAAAAAATTGCAACGCTCCGCATTCGCGACTTTGATCGCTCCTTAAGTCATTTCTCACTTAATTAAAATTATGATACGATCGCATTCTGTGAAAACAACACGACTCTAGGAAAGATATTCTTACTTACTTGGTCCAACCAAGTTCGACTTGTTGAAGTTACTGCAAAAAGCTGTTATTCAATTGCAAATGATACGCGACGACCAATAAATCGAACGATTAATTGAATTATAATAAATCAGCAAATACGGTAAAGAGTAAAACGGATGTCAAATGTTAAAACTAATCGTTTGACGAAGGTACGAAAGGCACGTTTCTACACATCAACGAGTAATTAATCCGTTACAAAAGAAAAAAAAGCAAAAATTATTACATAGTTCCGCGTTTTTATGTACAATGAATATTCGTCATAATAAACTCGATTTGAGATGTTTAAACTATTTCGTTAGGTCGAATATAGATAAAATTGAAAATTTTTTGAAAGTACACGTCGCCGTACTTCGGTTCCACTTTAGTTTCACTCTGATTCTAGCTTACTTTATATCTTTTTAATGAACATACCTAAGCTTACCGATTGTTCGAATTTGGTAACAATACAAGCTGAATGTCGCCGTGAGGCATGACTTACTGTTAGCATTACGCCTTTTTTTTTCTTTTATTGAGTTAACTTATAAAGTATTATGTCGATATAAGCGCCAATCGATAGACAGTTGTAATAAAGTTTTCAACTCGGTAACAATCGCAATCGATGGGATATCGTACGGCACAAATTACTTTATACATATCACGAAGACGAGTACATCAGTCCGGGAGTCAGAGGCGATTTCTATTGTCCGGGGATGCTTTTGATAGAGGACAGTCATGAGATCCGTATTTTTTCGCAACGCATTTCTCTCGCACGCCAGCTTCAAATTCTAGAACACAGCCTTTCGCATTCACTTCTACTTCTTTTTTTTTCCATCGCGATAAAGCTGATCCAATATCGCTCAGGAAAATTCGCGTTCGAGATAAATAAAATATGTTTCGTATCCGATTAACATTCGCGTAAAGTTTACGCGCCGCAAACTATTGCATAATTCTCCATCTCTCAGTTTCAAGAGAGACCATACGAAATTTTACTCTTAATCTAAAAATGACCAGTTACAATAATATAATTGAGACAATTTCGAGATAGAGGAGAAAATATATATTTATATATATATATATAATATATATAGAGTAGAAGCAAATAGCAACGATGACCATAATAGCAACAACGTCGACAACGACGACGAGGATGACTATGATAATTGCAATGGCGGCAATAATAATGATGATAATGATAACGATGACGATGATAATGATGATAATAACGAAGACGACGACGGCGGCAACGACGACGATGACGACGTTTATGTCGATATCGATGACAACGATAAGCAGACAGAGGACGACGAGAATTGCGACGACGACGACGGTGGCAACGACAACGGCGTCGACGTTGGCGAATAAGATAATAAGGATGATTACGCCCCTCTCTCTCTTTCTCTCTCTATCTGTCTGTTTTTCTTCGTCGCAAAGTATGCATATGTAACTCTTTATTGCGTTACACACAAACAGGATAGGAGAGGCAAAATTAAATAGCGGATTAAATACATTAGCGCGACGCTTAACAAATTAAAAACGTAAAAACATTAACAGTACAATATAGTTTCCTTAGCGTAGACGTAATGCGATGGCAGTCTTGAGTCCTGGAAAGATGCTGTGATTGTTGCTCGTTCGCTTCGATCATTTTTCCTCGCGTGCCTCCATCTACTTCCATTTTATCTTCCGCCATTCGTCCGTGCTTCGTTTTTTTACTCGTCGAATCTCGTCCTTTTTTTTTTAAACCGAGCTCATTTCGATCTTCAGTTTGTTTAACTTGCATGTTCGTTTTATTTTTTACGAGAAGCTTTTGCTTGTGGCAGTGTCTGCAAATATACATGTTAATTGAATATCAATAACGTTCGGTACACTTCGCGTTATTCGTGTTAATAAATATATCTTTCTTTATCTATTAAGGACATATATCTCTTTATTTACGCGAATGTAATTCTATTTTCGCTGCAGCCATGAATGAAACTTAGCGCGAGCGCGTCTAATCTCTAAAGGAAAAGCTTTGACTTTTCTTCCATACCTTCAATGAGCAACGCCCGGGATCAACGAATTAACCACGTCGACTGGGACGATCGATTGAGCGAGCGAGCGAGTTGCTGAAATTTTTCATTATTCATCGGAGAACAGAGGAAATCTCCAAAATTACAGTCGATATTATAAGAGAGGAAAGGTCTGAAAGAAGAAATAGCGACTCGCTCGGTCGTATGATCGATTTGTAGATCATACATTGTAAGAAACGCTCTAGCATAAGCATACTACCGTTCATAAGATAAAAATAACGACGTTCAACAGATCCGTAAATATATTTGTATCCGCAAATCTCAATATTCTTTACGTCGACATCAAAATTCAGAAAACGAGATATAGATCGATGTGGATCGCTTACCTGAGCTACGACTACCTACGCCTCGACCGACTTCTTCTTTTCTTTCTTCTTTTTAAGGAAGGATGGTGTCCTAAGGCCCTTCTTCTTCTTCTTTTCCTTCTTTGGCGATTCCTCGCTAACGCTCACATCCTGCGACATGGAACCCTTAACACGGAAGGTCCCAACCGTAACCATAAACCTTTCTGCATGCACATGCATAAACCGCCAAACTTTCACGCTTAATTGTTCTATTAGTTAATTATTTGGTCGCATGCAAATCGATATAATAGAAGAACTTTTGAAGCGAATCTATTAACGATTATATCGGCTCTACTGTGAAAATTGATGCAAGAAGTGAAGCGACAATTTACTCGAATCGCTGTATCTCTTATATTATATATAAATCGAAAAATATCTTATTCCATATTTTATTGCAAAAACAGCGTTCCCAAGTGTTAATGAGATGAGAAGACAAAGAATGTGATGTAATATGATAGGTGAAAAAAAACATATGCGGAGATTTTTACAAGTCCACTGTTTTAGAGAGTGAATAATAGAATCTAGAGTTAATAATAAAAAACAACGATTTAGATTAATTTGAAGGGTCAAGAATTGCTCTAGATATAAATAATGAAACATACAAAAAATTAATGCCCGTTTCTCCGCATATGATATAATATATCGGTGACTTTAATATTAAAAGTATTGCAACAAACCTCCTTGCTACTATGCGAAAAAGTACTGTGATGAGCGTCTGAGTGATCGCCGTTTACGGTATTCTCTCCTAAAACACAAATAATGAATTATTCGATACATGAATCCTCAGATCGTTGTAATAAGAGAAAATTAAATCTGCAAATAGTTGAAATAATTGCAAAGCAATCTGTAAGCCAAAGGATTGAAATTAATCCCATCAAGACTAGACAGCTGTCAATTATGTATTATTGTATTTTATGAAAAAAAGCGAGAGAAAGAGACAGACATCTTACCTTTTAAAAAACGACGTTGGTTGATACTTGTCAAAGTATACTCGCTCGTGGATTTGTTATATAAAATCAATCATTCCCAAGCAAACACGTTTTAACATCGATCATTCCCAGCTTGCAGGATGCATGTATATCATTGAAAAGGTAACGGGATAAACGGTAAGGGTTAATGCAGGTCCAAATAGAGACGGTGCAGAAAAACCATAAGCGTTATATGCAAATTTTTAATTTAACATTTTGAAGCTGGTGCAGTAAATATTTGAAAATATATAAATGAATTATACCATATAAGTATTCGCAATGCAAGTTAGCTCAGTTACAATATCATAGAAAAAGTGTAGATCATAATGTAATAACGTAACAATTAAACTCATTATTACATATCAAGAAAAGAAGAATATTAAAATTAATACATTACATTAAATAGCAAAATCTTTCGTCTTTAAGTCACAACTTAACAAAAAAAAAGAAAATTGAAAATACTAGAAAACAAATAATATTAACATTCTTGTATCATAAATGTCAATGCTGATTTGTAAGAAATTGTCAAATTTTTTTTCACTCCAAATATGATTAAAGTCGATCGCGCAGGAGATGCGCTTTGTTTGTGCTTAAAGAGACGATAGAATTATAAAGGTAATGAGAACAGATAGAATCATCAAAACTTAACAAACATAAAATAACATTAGGTCTTAATGTTTAATGTTTGTGCGCGCGTATTTATACGAATAAGTATTTCTTTGGCTTAAAACGTATAAAAAATTGACGCGTTGAACAAAATAAATATGCACGCAGAAAATGACATGCAAGATTGAGCGTATAAACCATGTGATACATTTTTCATAGACGTGAATATTATGAGATCCCTCTCTAAAAAAATATATTAAATTATAGATAAAGCGACCGACCCGCAAGCTAAAACACTGTAATGATGCGATTGTATATCAACGAAGAGATCGTTGAAATATCTTTCTGTTTAAAAAGATACTCTTTGGTAATTCAATTAAACAATCACGGTAACTAAGATAGAATATAGACTGCGGTTAATTAGACGCTACAAATTTTTCGAAATAATTGATTAACCAATCAAAACAAAGAATTTTACAAATTGACCAATCAAAGAATGTTTCAAAGCATTTGTAGTATCAATTTGATCGCACCTATAATGTCGCTTTTTTGAAAGACAAATGGAGTGCTACGTTGGACAGTTGCGAGCTGTTTCAGCCGCGAGAGCTTTTTCCAGACACATGAACTCTTTGGTCTCGTAAGAATATGACATGCAATCTATGGACGGATCCTCAACGTCTCCCCAAACGCACCGTTCTTCAAGATCATTCATTTCGTCATTATCCGAAATAACGACGGAGCTGACTTCGGAAATTGTGTAGGTGTCGTCAAGGGAAACACGTTTTCTCATAGAATTTGCTGTCGTACTCTCTTCGATAACATCGTTGGTTTCCAAGTGACACAATGGCTCATCGTCAGGATCTTTTAAAGAGTCAACGGTCTCGTGCAAAGCATCGTCTGACTCCTCGCTAATAGGCGTCAAAGTCAGTTTCTCCCTTATCAATTCCTCCTCGCGGCAGTAGGAGCATCGTTCGCACGACCACATTTCTGGCTCTGATTTTATCATCGCTGTGCTTTCACCGCCCCTAGCTTTACCGATCTCGAGACCGCGATCGACGACAATAGAGTTTTCGCCGAATAGGCGAAGGTGGGCACCTGGTGACATGTCCGCATATTCGTTTGTCGAGACTTTGACTACGCGAAAGTTCAATTCTAAAGCGTTATTGTCGACGGCAATGATTGGCAACTTCTTCGCCACAGTACAAAATTCGATCACGGCTGGAGATTCGCGACCCTCTGTTTGGTATAACCCTATTTCACAATCTCGATTATCGTAATTGTCAAAGTTGCCAGACAGATTCCCTAAAAAGCCTTTAAGCCGACAAGTATTGTCAATGTTGTTGCCGATCATCGTGAAGACATCTGACATGCATGCTTGATCGCCAGATTCCATGAGCAAGTATTCGCGTTGATAACTATTGATCAAGGTGCGCACGATTTCTCTCACGACGCTGAGGTCGTGAATAGAGGAATCTAAATGCAGTAGAATGTAAATGGATTCGATAATCTCGGTGATAATCTGCTGTGCGGCTTCCACCGCGTCGTACGACGGCGGCACTTCGTTGGACGTATCGAGATCAGCGATGATCTTGTTGGCAGATTCATTGATTCCATTGAGGAAGACCTCGCCGTCGATGTCCTTCAGTTCGCGAATCGTACAACTCGGTAATTCGAGTATGTCGGAACCGCTTGACGAGTGCCTCTCGGACAAGGGCTGATCTAACTCTGCACAACTACTATCGCTCGAAGATCTGCGATCTTGTGTAGACTTGACATACTCTGTCTCAGTCATTTCCGGCTCTATCCATATGTAATCGCTCAATGCTTCATCGTTGTCGCTTCTCGTTGAATCGGACTGCCACTCCGACGAACGTTCCGCCAAGTCCTGCAAGGTATCATCGTTGCCGCTTTCGTCCTGGTCAACGGCCGCCGGCGGAGTCAGACTGTAAATGAGACTCATATTTGTCGAGTCCAGATTGTACTTGACGCAAGTGTCCGTGTCAGGCAACGCATCCAATTCCGTTCTCGACGAGGCAATGTTCACGTCGATGCTCTCAACAATTTTTGTGATATCGTTGCAATATGATTCATATGAATCGACTTCCGCGATACTTGACCAGTTGCTATCGCACAAGGAGTTTTCGATCCAAGATTGAACGCTTTGTTTCTTCAATTTCACCGTCGATTTCAAATCGCCGTTTATTTCTTTATCTGTCGACACATCTTTATCTTCATCGCATTCATAACGATCAATGAAACGCCCATCGTAGTTATTGGAAGATAAGTCGTTCAACGAACGCAAGTCTTTCTCGTTATCGCTGTTATCACGCTGAACTATTTTAGAGCAGCTGCGGGCAAGTGTCATTTCTGTGTTTGTCGATGCGCGCTGTTGTTGTTCGTTATCCATATCGACCATAGAATTCGATTTATCACTAAAAGTTGTTGGAGACTCCGTTTCCATGGAAGCAATCGTCTCGACCGTTGGACATTCAACCCTTTTATGGTGTCCTATTTCCTCCTCTGTCTGACCGTCACCGTTTATACAGAAAGCGATATTACGCGAACTGAGCCTCGTTTCCTTCACATTAATACGTTCAACGAAACTCGGCTGCGCGATATTCGTCCATGCCACAGAATACATCGCGACGTTTTCGTTCAAACGCGTTTCACCGCTCAGATTTTCAACATGTTCTTTCGTACTCGCATCTGCGCATTTCACAGATGCGTCCAACAGTTTTACAGTTTTACAGATTTTTTTCTCATTCGGATCAGTGAAATTTTGTTCAAGCATTGATCTGTCCTTCTCATCATTTGCACTCGCCTTCGATCTTGACAATACAACCGAGTTCGTCGCGCTCTTTCGATGTTCAAGATCTTCGAAAAATTTCCGTCTTGCCGCATAGCGCGATTTGACGAAAGCCTCGTCTCGAGAGATTGTGTTTGATTGAACTTGGCTTCGTCCATTAACGAGCATTTTCGTACGTGTGATTAGAACAGGTTTCTTTCGTTCGGCGGTCATCAAGACTCTAACGTTCTCCAAACGGGGGCCATCATAAGGACGCTCGGAAAACCGCCGGTCGCAGTACATTCGCGAACTCTCGTTGCTCACGCTGCTGCAATTGCTGGTTAGTTCGCAATCTGCAAACATTACGTCCAAATGTACGTCTCGACTATGGGAAACAGCGAACGATCGATCGGTTTGCTCGCTTCGGAGAAACGGAGAGAACTTTCACGATCACTTGGATACTCTCCACCATTCGCGAATCTTCGTCGCTTACGCTGAGCTAGATACTACAAGTAATAATAGCTACAGCTGAAGAAGCTCTACTTCCATCCTCTGGCTATGCGTCTCTTTAATTTTACGCTAGAAATGTTACTGAATGCAAACCTGTTATTTGTTCGTCTATTTTAAATATTACTCACCGCGATTTGCGTTATAATGAAAAAGAAATAAAACTTGAATTTATATTAATTGATAATTCTTCATCATTCGTCGTTTAAAAACAATCGCAAAGTGCAATTTCCATTTGAGCTTCGAATGGAAATCGCACTACAAATTGAATATAAACATATAAGATTTTTCAAGAGCTTTATAGCGTTTCTCACAGAAATAAAGAGAAAATGAGATTAATGAAAGTGCATAAACATCAGTTATTGATGCAAGCATTGGTGATTGTTATTTCAAGTTGCAAATGAAGACGAAAAAGCTTCCGAGACACATGCCATGTATGTAGGCAAAAGACTTTGCATACATTTCAGAGATAATATGAAATCGAATATATTTACACAATCTTTAATGTATGTACGTGGGTTTTATGTAATTGCGGATGGGGAGCGTATTCCATGCCGGAAAAGGTGCAGCTTACATTGGATGAAATGTATCTCACAATCAAACAAAATTAATTAAACTGAATAAAAATTATATACGAGGTTAAACTGAAGATAATGCATCTTTTATATCAAAGCTCAGACTTTTGAGTAAATAATCGTTATTTCACAAAATCCTTTCTTTATAGGATTTTTCATTTTTTATTAATCGTAAAAAAGTCACACGTTCAATTTGATTATTTTATAAATATAATATCAGATACAATTTTTTCAGTTAAACATCGTAAATAGTACGCACCAGAAGGAGATTTAGATTGATGAATTAGATCGCCATTTACCCGTGTAAAATAAAACTCACCTCCTTTGTAACTGCTTTGTCGCTCAGTCATTCTGTAGCGCATCTCATTAAGGTACTGTGTAGTAGCATCATTCACTGCATATCAAAAATAAATACGTACGAGTCACATCTATTCATAAAGTAAAATATTCTTCGTAATTCGATGTCGTTCGACGTGACGCTCGATAAGGCTATATGTACATAGTACCTCTGACAATCACGAAATTATAGATGTAGGTGTACTCGGGTGTGTCTTACAAATCATCACACTGGGCATTTACCATTACGATAGACAAACACCGACTCGTGCAAAATTATATAATCTTCGTGCACGATCGTAACGTGCTGCATTCTAATGATTAGTGAATTTGTTACGAAGGCAGAGACGCGAATGTTATACGTCCGCAAACAAAAAGCCATGGCCATGCAAGAATCGGATTTGAATGAAAGCAAACATCTCATCGTAACTTTGTTAATCATTCGTTACAATATTTAGATAGGATGATGTGGCATAACGCTTACTTAAAATATAAAAAAAAGGAAACCTTTTTTTAAATTAAAAAAAGAAAAAAAAAGATGAGGAAAAACTCACCATCGCTTAACACAACTTCGGGTTGACTCGGCGCAGGCACTTGTTTCGTTTCTATTCGCAATACTCGGGGTTCTGTAGCAAAGGAGTACACGCGAATATTCGTTAACGATGCAGAAAATAAAAATGTATCGATATTGAACGGTCAAAAACGTGGTACATTCCATGGTACGTATGGAAACCCGTATGTGAATTAAACACATGAATTTACCGTCTCTACTCTCCTCCTCTGTTTCCGAAGTAACAGAAACTGGTGATTGAATAGGACTCTTGGCAGTGCTGGATTCATGCGTCGCACGACTGATGTTAAAGGACGACAAGGCCTCGGATTCTGATTGTGACTCATCGTCTATTTACAGAATAGGTAATATTAATGGTTCCGTTCAACATCCGGTAAACATGGGAAATGGACACAGAATAATTCTAAGATACAGGATACAAATACAAGACGCATGCAAATATAGGAAAAAAATTGGAAAAATGACGAATGGAACTAACAAGGATCTCCCTTCTGTTTGCGTTCGACTTCTCTCTTGTACTGATCCAATTCTTGATCCGTGACGGCGTCAAAAGGATTTTTGGCATAAGGTGTCTTGTACACCATCGCATTGTGTTGGAAACCACGCTGTATAATACCCTTGCTAGCGGCCCCTACTAAAACTACTTGTTCTCCGGTACCACTAATTGTCGCGTCCTTGTAAACAACGAGTATGCAAGTTAAACATATACATTTTTTTGCAGGGATTTATCAAATAACTAATAGTTAGAAAGATGCTTTGTTTCAATTTAAGTTCAAACTAGAATAATACGTGATTACTGCTACTTTAATAGGAAGTATTTTCTTTTTTTTGCTAAATTTAATAAATGGGATGTATCTAATTGATGTAAATCAAGAAAAAGACTCGCTTAAACTTGTATACCTGCATTTTCTTAGCTTCTTCCCATGATACACCTTCTAATATATGGGATTGCGGACCAGCCGATATTTTCTCTGCTCGTCGGTAATCTTTAATCTAGGGAGATGAAAGTGTGTCAAACTTGTACGTTCTCATTTATGCCAAAATTAGCTGATGGGAAAAGAGCAGAAACAAAGACAACTAGGATATGATGCAAATGTAACTAACACTACTTACCTGTTGTTGTAATTGTTTGAACTCCTTTGGGTTGGTATTTTTCGGAACAAACTGAAGAGCACCGTCTATCTTGACTGGTGTGCTGCTATGGGTAGGAGATCCATCAGACACCCACTGCACACACAAAACCAGAACGTTAGTCGATCCCTTTCAAATCATTGTGAGAAGCAATTATGTTAATAAAGTAAGACTCTTGCATGCTATGTGTGCCTGCTGCATATTTTTCTCTCCTTTAATAGATATCATAGAATAATTGAAAATGCTTTAATATTAGATTTTGCACTGCAGCTACGTATTACATCGTTACAATATTTTTATATTTTACATATATTATATGACAATATATTCGAAGTCTCGAGCAAATCAACAAATAAAATTCAATACAATTACATGCAATGCTACATATAAATGTATAACTCGGCAATCTAACAACATTAATTGCTATGAAATATTTAGTTTAAAAAAAATAGCTTAGAATTGCGAAATGTGAAGGGTCACTTGATCTGGTTTTGTAAATGCAGTGGGATCAGTGTAACCAAGCCAACAAGATCTTGACGATCAGGCACACATTCATACAGAGTCGTGAGAAACACTTGTATATGTTTTACACATATCTTATATGTATCGTGGCAAAAGTGCATAAGTAAGATAAGATACAATATATTTAATTATTATTTTATTATCGCCTCATACAATAATAAAATAAAATGCCACGAAATTTCATAATAATTGTAATTGTTTTAAAATATATATATATATATATATATATATATATGAGAAAGTTTTACCCCGAGATTTCGCACAAGGTTACTCTTGATGGAAGGTAATTTCGCAGAATAGTCTCAGAATCGTATAATTAGTGTCAATAAATATATTGTGAAAGATAACATACATATAACTTCGCATCGTATTATAGAAAGGGCTAAATTTATTAACGTAGCGTCTGCAGGCTATGAATAGTGCTTGGGACGCTATTAAAGTTGAAGTTTCATTAAAGTTGATATAATCATTCTCTTTAAACAGCACGTATAACTTTATTTAAACATCAAGAAGCTACAGAAGAACAGTCGTTAATATCTTATATGTAAAGGTACTTATACTAACGATTGACTGGAATTCAACACGTTAATGTTTCGTAACTTTTACTTGCGGGAATGCTTACCAACTCTCGTTCTGTTTCCCGTTTTGCGCACTTTATTGTTCTTATTATATTATATATTATTATAAGTTTCTTTATTCTCGTTTATTAAATACTGATATCCTAAAGGAATATTTCTTGACGATTTAGAAAAATGAGTTACCTATCTAATCATGCCATCAATCTTTGTTAAAACGCAGATCAATGTACAAAAAAAAGTATTATATTATATTGTAGCGTTTATAAAGTATTTTTCAATTAGTAATACATTAAAATGAACGATTATTTGATACTTGTTATAAAATTTGAATAGACTAAGGAATGACGTACCGATCATTTTTGTTAATTAATACTTTTCATATCGGAAAACACATTGCACGGAAACTTGTGCAATAAAATTAATTTCTTTTTAGATGAATAATAAAGATTGTATCTTTTTATCAATATTATGTTGTGAAGTGACCAATGATTATACGCATAAATCACAAACAGCGCGTACATACACACAGGCACATATACATACATTGGTCATAGCATAAATTCTAAAAATGTGATTTTTGCTCTAACTTTAAACTTTTGAATAATTTGTTATATCGCATTAATAAGCGTTCATTAAATCAATCAAGCTCTGTTGTAACAAGAGTTAGATTTATATCTATAATTTAAAAAGAGCAATATACCGCTATATATGTCAGTATAACCAACATTAATATTGAATATTCTTTGAGATTCGACGAGACGTTTGCCACAACCAAAGTAGTAGTGTCAAAGGTATAATTAACGTATCAGCAGTTAATATTGAGAATTAATGGCACGAAGTGGAATGAATGAAATTTGTGTAAATAATCGTGATTAATTAGGACATATTGGTGTGTGTTAATTATAATAAAATTAAAATGAATAAAAAAATTTGGTAAAACAAGATAAAATTATACAACACAGCGTGAAAAATGCAACCGACTGCTAACAAAACAGAATAACCAATGCATTACGTCGCAATGCATATATGAATATACTACCTATTTACGGCCGTAAATATGCGCATTTGTCTTTCTCAATCATCGCTAAAAATATCTTCAACATTGTTCGATAAAATAAAATCATCATTCATAGAAAACAAATTAAGGAATCTTCGTAACATTACCTTGATATTAAATTCACGAAAAATTTAATATATCGAAATGTCTTCTTTCAATTGGAACAAATTTGCGAGACAAGTCGCAAAGTAAATATTTATTAAAGAAAATTCTATTCTCGAATCAAACTAAACGGAAATAAATCTGATGAATAGTTCTACATGTATATCAATATGTTATACTATTGATATATATTAATATGTCATAACTATTTAATTTTGCACTTGACACACTTAAAGCTTTCCTTCTTTGTTATTACGCAAGTCATAATCCGATTAGCAGCCACAATACGCGATTATATTTGCCAAATAAGAGTACTTGCTTATATTAAATTTAGTATCGAGTGAAATCGCGCGTGAGTAAATAATTAGTCGTTCTTATTTTCAAAAGTAATGACTTCTACCTTGGTGATTTTTTTCGGATCGGGTGTTCCAGTTTCCAGGATCTCAACCTTTTGGTAAACGTTCGGCGAATTTAACCAACGGGATCTGTCTGTGCCTTTACGTCCGCCCTTCCACAGCCTGTACAAAGAAAAAAGAAATTGACTGAGCCTCAACTATTTTATTCAATGTCAAAGCAAAACTGAAAAAAATAGAAACTTACCCTTGCTTATACAATTCTTCCTCTTCAAGCAGATATCCTAAGGACGATACGGCCGGTGGAACTTCAACATCGTTTCGTGGTCTCGGGGGTTCTCCCTTTACGAGTGGATTTCTATATATGTAGCCCGTACGGAAGCCCTAAGAGAAAAGAAGGCGATATATTTAAATATATTTCGACAAGTATTACTATTACAGTAGCAAATAATTTTCTAGGATAAACTAACTTACAGCATTATCAAGCATTCTCATAAGGGCCTCGAATTCAGCGCCGCCGATTCTCCAGCGTTTCTCAAGTTTCTCCGCGAGAGCGGACGACTCTACCGCTGAGCTCTGCTGCTGAGGGATCGGTGGCTTTCGCGACGCTTCGAATATAGCTTTTTTCGATTCCTCGCTAATAAGGCTTAGATTGTCTACGCCCGCGGGCATTAGCTTCAGCTGCGTTTCGCAGGCGACTACGGTATTGTAAACGTTAAAGAACGCCTCTTCCACTGTTTCTCCACAGCAAAGGGCACCACGATTCGTCAGAAGCATAACCTTATTGATCGGCCCGAGGTTTCTAGCGATTTTCTCCCGTTCCTCCGGCTCGACAGAACCTCCTATGTACTGATGGGTGCTCACCTCGCCTATAACTATGCTCTCCTGACCGATTGGTAACAAACCACACTTCAAGGAGGAAACCTACGCAATATGTCACGCGTGTGTCAATAAGTTCCTTTTGGAGCAGAACTAATAAATGCTCATTATTAATCGCTATTAAAGAGACATCGCGTAATTGAGTGTAATATGCAAATGTTCGTAAAAGATACACGAGATGTACGTGCAAAGGACACACGAGAAACGGGGATCATCGAAGAATGGAGAAACCAGAGACAGAACATTTACTTACTGCGGTAACGGACGGAGTAGTAATATGAATAATACACTTGATATCAGGTCTCGCAGCGTGTATTGTCGAGTGTAATTGGAAACTGGTGATGTGCACGCCGAAGTTCGTCGTTCCCTGCTCGACAATCGCGCCCTGCATGTCCACCTTGATCAAACTCGAGGCGGTGACCTCGTGGTAGAGTAGCCCGTAAGGATTCACCAAAAAGTGCTCCTGATCCTGATTGAGACGGGCGGTGATCTGCCCGCCAACGCCCTGCGTCCATCCATAGAGATCGAGCAATCTGAAGACCGATGCCAACTTGCACCGCAACAATTTCTCACCCTTGGCGTATCCCATGCTTTCCACGCCGCGTATGTCGTTGATAGGCAAGACGCAATTCGAATCTGCACATTTCCGAGCAAATCAATTAGTAATAAAAGCGAAGAAAAAGGGAAGGACAATTTTTAGGCGGGGCGGAACTAACTTTTGAACACATTGCCGTTGAATCGGGCTCCCTGTGCACCCATCATGTCAGAGATTTGTTGCAGGAGACCGGAGGGTCCAGCACCACCGTCCCTCATCTGTGTCTCAATTATACGTTCCAGCTCTTCCCGGAAGATTCGTGAGTTCATCATCATCTCGACCCTCTTTCTCCTCTCCATTTCTCTCATATCCTGTAAATGAATAGAATTCTCGGATTTAACACGTTTTGCACGGTCCGATTAATTCGTTTGTATTTCAAGCCTTTCTCGCGCTGGCGAAACTCGGATGAGCAATCATTGGATGTTGAACTTTCTTCGATTTCTATTATCGAAGAAACATGGAGTTCCACGAAACTTACCGCATCAATATCGGCGGGTCTCATCTTGCTTTTTTCATCTTCCGTTAAACCGTCCATCACTCCGTTCGTGTGTGGCTCGCTCAATGCTTGTTGGCTCGTGTCTGCCATTTTCGAGCCCCGTACGAGTACCGGCAACTGTAAAATGTCATGTTCTAATATCATCGTCATCTAGTAGAAATCTTGACATTTTCAATACAATTTCAAATCATATCATGTAAGAGACATTTAAAAATAGAAACGCATAAAATCTCCATAAGAGAAATACATTAATATCAATTTAATATTAAATAATAATAAAAACAGAATAAATTAATATTAATTTATATTGATATTGAAGAATAAACTATCACTCCACATAGTAATTGAAGGTTTCTTAACACGTCTCTTCTAAGAACACATTGGACAATGAAGAATGGACTCGAATAAAAACTGAAAGCAACGAAGACCTGCAGCTTAATATTTCGTCGAAACGCCTACAGTCACCGTTGTTTCGCGTACGCGTGTAAAGCGGCATTTATACTTGTTTCTGCCGAATCCGGCGCGAGGGGTATGGACACCTTACCGGTGTGCGATCAATAAAGTTGCGGGGCCCTATCGGGAATCGTGTGCGTGCAACGACGCGAACGCGTCGTACGCGTTGTTCCCTTTATTCGGCCACGATGATGGGGGGGTTTTGGGGGTCCGCCGCGTCCGTTCTTTTTTCCCCCCTTTAATTACTCGCGGGCGTCGTCCCGTTAACGATGTAAAATAGAATGCTCAACTGTGCCGGCTATTTTACTCGCGCGACGTTCGCTCGGCTCGGGATCTGTGTCAACGGTCGTTCACCGCTTGGCTTTCCTTACGCCAAGTACCGGTGCATCGCGCTCCACGCAACGTTCTCGTGTATCCCCGGTTACGCGCAGCGGCGGCGGCGGCGGCGGCGACGGCGCCGCCGCGTCCTCATCCTACGGCGTCGCGCTTTTCACCTTTTCACGCCACGTTTCCCCTCGTCATCATCCATCGGTACCGGATATCCCACGCTGAATGTTTCGCTAGCCTGAGCATCGCTCACGTCGCGCGACCGCAACCGCGCGCGTTCTAATTCGCGAAACGTATTCCCTTTCGCCTGGCAACTCGTCGTTCAGTCATCAAGATCGATATATATGCGACAAGAGAGAGAGAGAGAGAGAGAGAGAGAGAGAGAGAGAAAGAGAGAGAGAGCGCCTACGAGAGGCCACGGCAAATCGACAGGCCGCTTCGCAGCGAGACTGATTCGCTCCGCCGCCTGCGACTTGAGCTTCCGACTTGTTACCGCGCCGGAAAACGTGCGTCATGCGTGTGCACTTCCGCTGCAACAACCAACAAAATAAGAGAGAAAGAGAAGAAAAAAGAGCACGATGGTTGACCGCAGAGGATTACGTAGCACGCAAGCGCGAAACGCAATCGAACCCGTCCGATTGTTTGACCAAATCTTTCCCTCGGCAGAATTTTATATGCAATATAATATAAAGATATCCTAACACGACCACCGGAAAGAGTATCGACACATTTAAATAACGAGAAGCTGCTCGAAAGCAAGATCTTCGTGCTCAATAATTTTTTAGGTGAATTTATAAGCATTTACAAAATTTCCCAGGCTGAGAAAATAATTTTATATATTATAGAGTATTCCTCGATACTCTATCTGAATACTTGGTAACCGACAATCCCGTAAACTTAACGTGAGAATAAAAGACAGCCAGGAGCCGACTGTTCTGTTTACTCGGCGTTGCGTTTGAGATTTATATTCGTCGATTATCTCATCAACGTGTTACGTCTCGTTACTATTTTTGCTTTTATATGTATAGATATTTTTTAAATTAATATTACTATTTTTTTCTCAATATTAAACAATAAAAAATTGTTACTAAATGCTCATCTTATATATTAATACTGATTATGTTAAAATTGACATTAAAATAGTAATTATGTACATGTATAGATATAAAATAAATTGTTTGCAAACACAAATTTTATCCAACGTGAAAATAACGCGCGGTATTTGCAGAATAACACCAATTGAAATTTTGCCAAGTACAACGAACACTCGACAACAGATTCGTTTTCGTAAGCCAAGATATATGCACTTTCGATACACTTTAACCGAATTCGAAGTTGGGAAACGTCGTTCAGAGGAAAAAAAAAATTCAGTGGCGACCGTGAACGATGGTTCGGTGCAAATTGAGGTAATTAACGTTAAGGGGTTGAGGTATTCGGCGTAAGTGGCTTCGTTTAAGTCCCTCGCTATACGCGCATTTGGCTTCGTTGACAGCACGATATCGGTGCCGTAATATCGGTCACGATATTGACCAAGTGGCAATCGACGGAAGAGAGGAAAAAAAAAAAAACGAGGACGTTGCGTCAACGGGAACGCAACGTGTTCTCGTACGAACGACGGCGGCGGCGGCGGCGGCGGCGACGACGACGACGACGACGACGACGACGACGACGACGACGACGACGACGAATGCTCGACCACAACGATCTTTTCGAGCAGACGGAGAGATTGCTTTCCATAACGCGTAAATCACTGGCTCGATTACGCACTGGCGCGCCTCAAAGTGATCATCAGTTTCCCCGTACCTCGTGCAAAGTTCTCTAGCTGCGAGCCAAGGCACAACGACGACTTATTCTACTCCAGATCAGTGGGGAGTTTCTCCATCTTCCCAGAGTCGCGTTCCCGTCCCGTTCGTAAATAAGCTTATCTCTTCGAAGATAACGGCACGGCGCTTTGCTGCGAGTCTCTCCCAGCGCAGGCTGAATGAAAGCGATCGCGAGCCGGGAGCTCGCTATGCCTACTAGCGCGAGTCCGCGCGAGTTCTCGTCTTAAAATAGAGAGAGGAATCAGGGACGGAGTCGGATGCGATCCGCACGTTTCCCATCTAAGCTAATCTCGCCTCTTTCTCTCGGGTACAGGTACTAGAAATCGCGTGATCGGGGAACAAAGGTTTATCCTACCTCACCTTCCACGCCGCCTTAAAGCGGCACCGACACGACGACAAGGAGGAGCCCTGCACACGAATAATCGGTAGACGGTATCCCGCGTCGTTTCAACGAACCATTGTCAGTTTCGCTGTCTCTTAACTCGGACCCGGTTCTCGATGGTCGATTTGCAGAAGCGACCGTGATCGAAGAACAAAAAAAAACCGGAGAAAGGCTCGAAGCGATTCACGTTGTAGCGACGCGAGGACTCGTATGATACAACGACGATTAGTCCCTTACGCAACGCGTAGCCGTGGAATTATACGCAGTGCGTACGGGTGCGTGCGTATACGTGCGTGGATCTGTGTCTGCACCTGCACACGTGCTCGTCACAGATCGCACTTGTTCGCAGGTCCGAAGAGATACGAGTTTTTCGAGCCGATTTATTTGAATTTCGTTGAATTCTAATTGTATTCGCTAGTCAAACAGGCTCCGAATTCCTAAGAACGTATTCATGGTCCGATCTTAAGGTCGGAAAATAGGTATAATAAACGTATTATACCTATTTTCAAAATAATGAAAAGAAAAAAAAATAGATTGCTATGAGAATACGACAGTTGATTCGAAAATAAATTTTCTTCTGTATTTAAGAGTACTTAAAGTATTTTTAAAATAATTATGTAGCTTTATTGCGATGCAGAGATTAGTTTATTTATTTATTTATAGAATAACTCAGATTGGCAATAAAATTGAAATAAAATTGAAAATTTGTTTTAACTGAAATTGAGATTAAAATTAAAATACGTCAATAGAAATGGAATGTTGCGTGGAATATTAAACTTTACACGTATATCTAGTTTAAGTATCAATCAAAGTATAAATATTAACGTTGTAATACTGCAGGGAATATAATACATTTTTAACTAAAAAATCCCAAGTCTCCTATCAAGCTAAAGAAATAATTCCGAAACATCTAAAAATCGAATCCTTAAAATGATCTTAGATATAAGCTCGGACCATGAATATCGTCTCGAGTCAGCCGGCTTTTCCTTTCGATCTCGCTCGAGGAATTATCTACGTTCAAGTACGTAATTATCAGGGAGCAGCGAAACGAGCGATCGATAACGTTAACGACGATAAATCGGCGAGGTCGATTGGAAAACGGGGCGTATGTACGTTCAACGACGACCGCAGGACGATCGTTCGAAGAAATGGGCCAGGCGACTTTTGACAAAATGGCATCGCGCCATCGAATGTTTGTCGCTCTACTGATGCCTGACATCATACGCCAAAACGAACGCGTGCGAACGCGGATGGTCGTCGTCGTCGTCGTCGTCGTCGTCGTCGGACGGTCGACCGGCTCGGACGCCGGACGGCACGGCGGCAGACACTTAACGCAATGACGTCATGGTTAATCGGAGATTACGCTCGTCGTTGCGAGCGAGCTATCCTGAAACGCTATCAGCTAAGAGAAACGAAAGTAACCGGGAGAGCGAAGAGAGAGAGAGACAAAGAAACGATAAAAAGAAGAGACAATTGATCACGCGGATCGGACGTACAACAGTCGTCGATTATCGGGCTCACGCTCAATATTAGCTTTCTATGTCGCGCTTTTGTTCATACATATTAATTTTTTTTATTTACGTAAGACAGTTGGTCGTGTTCACGTCGCGTAACGTCTCTGCTCTCACTCAAAGTGATTGTCTCGAATGTAGGTCCCTAAAACCTGTTGTTGCAGCGACCATTAACAGATACAATCGAAAATATCAGAATGAGTGAATCATCAAAATACGAGTATTATCTCGAGAGAGAAATCGGTGGTGATCCCCTCTCGCTCTTTCTCTCTTCCCTTTATACAGATCTATCTATAGCCTACGGCTAAGGGATCACGGATAGGAATTCGGTTGTAACAACCAAGTAGGTACGCGAAATTGCTTTCGACACGAGACAACGACGGAAGCCAGCCGTCGCGAGCTGGAGAGGAATCCCAGACAGGGACAACCCGGACAGGTTGAAAACGCTAGCGGTTCCGCGACACGGGCGACATAATTAGCAGACAATTAGCCAAGCGCGACGACGTTTATCCCGAGCGTCGATCGCCGCCCATCGCGCGAGCGGCGCGGCGCGACAGCGGCCGATAAAGCGATAAGAGTGCGACAACGGGGTGGCTCCGGTGGCCCGTCGCGGCCGTCGCGCGCGCGTCCAGAGTGACAGAGGACCGTGCAAATGGCGACGTGTTTTCGGGGAGGAGAGAGAGAGAAAGAGAGAGAAAGAGCAAATTTTGATATCCCGATTGTTCGGAGCTTCCGATGAGAAGAAAACGTAAAGTCCCTCGATAGCTCGTCGTCGTCGACGACGGAGCGGTGTGGCTCACACGCGCGCGCGTGATTCACGTCGACGGCGATTGACGATTTGTGGCGGTGGCGGTGGTGGTGGCGGCGGCGGCGGCGACGACGACGGCGAGTCGCGTGGCCACGTCGCGTCGCGACGACGCGACGACGCGACGTGAGACGCGGTGTGCGGTGTACAGTGGTAGAGGCGCATACACAAAAGGGCCGCGGCGACACACCCCTCGGCGCCTACGTCATTCATCATCGGGCGCGAATGGCCCGAGCGCCGAGAGCGCGGAGCGATGACGGACTCCGTTTCGCTGAGGCGCCCCACGTATCGCGTTATTAAAGATTTTCCGATTCGCACGGATCACGATTGATGGCCGTCGCCGTCGGCCGTCGCCGCGGGTCATACAGGTCGCTCGTACGTTACGTACGTACGTCGGCGAAGCGCGGAGCACTTACCTACCAGAGGATCGCCGCTAGCCGCCGCCTCCTCCTTTCCCGCGATATGCCCGCGCCCGTTTACGAACCGTACAACGAACGCAGCTCGGGCCGCTGCGCTTTCCGCGCGTATCGCCGCTCCTCCGCGCGCGCGGCTGTTCCGTTCGATGAACAGCTTCCCCGCCACCGTACCCTCTGCCACCGCCGCCGCCGCCGTCGTTGCTGCCGCCACCACCACTACTACTACTACTACCACCGCCTCCGCCTCCGACCACTACTGCCGCCTCTTGTCTCTGTCTTCACCGGCGTCGTCGAGCCACTCGACGTTTCTTTTGGTCACCGATTTCCCCACAAGAATTTTCTCCCTTCGTTGTAGGAGATTTACCGTCCGCGCATCGACGAGCCGCGAGACAACGCTGGGCGCCCGGTACCAGCGTTTCAATGAATTTCCGGAAATGTGGAGCGATCCTTACCAAGAGCGCGTAGCGCCAAGTCGTTGTGCCACGCCGCGTGAAATCGATCACGCTAAGCTGCCGAGCGACGGTTACCGGTCACTATTACCGATCGCGGACTCTCTGCGAGTAAACACCACGCGGTCGTGGCTCGAACGGGCCATGAACGTGCGTGTACTACGAACCAGGATCCTGGACTATCCCGAATGACCGTCGAAACACTGGGAAGCCGCACGGATCTCTGGTGCCACCTATCGTCGATCGTGGCAACTTTCGCAGACAGGATTGCCAACGCAGCTCCGTTGTATTTTCTTCTCCGTTTTTCCTAGAATTCAATGTCGACATCTATCTTTAATTACAACATCCACGGAGCACGCATTTAGTCTTTATTACCATCCTTTTTTCCAACGATTTAATTTTTTTTTTTAATAAAACGGCAAAACAGATTCTTATGAAAAATTTTCACTATTTTGACAGCGTTACTATTGAAGCTAGTGATTGGTTGTTGCGAAAGGTTGCGCGTTTTTTTACAGACCAATCGCTGTCTTCGAAATCAATATACATATATATATATATAAACTTGTCCTTTAAATATTATATGTGCGTGAAACAAATTTTAGATAATACAGATTTTATAATTAAATAAAATAGACAAATAAAAAAATTTTTATCTTAAAAATCATCAGTTGTTATTGTCAAATATCCTATTAAAGTAATAAATAAATAAAACAACAAATAAATTTATATCATATAGATATTAAGAAATAAAAAAAATATATATATACATATGTAAAATATTGAACTTACATATCAAGAAAATAAATGAAAAAAAATCGTAAAAACTTTTATTCATTTTTTCTTACTTTTGGAAAAAGTTAAAGTTAATCATCTCAGATAATTTTAACAAAATTCTCATTAACTTAATTAACAACTAATTTTGTAGCAAAAATCTTCCAATTATATAATTTAGTATCTTTAATCTAATTTTTTTTCGTGCTAAATAAAAATAATTACTGTCTATATATAATTAATAAAATAATACAGATATTATTTGATAAATCAACCGCTGATCAAGTTAATCGGAGATTGATCCAAACTATGATCTTTATGTATTCACTTACGTATTTAGCAATTTTGCTGTAAACAATCTTGTCAAGTAAATCGATTATCCATGTCAAGTTGATTTAAGTTTCGTCGATTCAAATCAATAAGTAGATTGACCGATACCATGCAATAACAAAAGTTCCGCTTTGAAAACAATATCTTCGTATCTATTATCATCATCATCGTATCTATTATTATCATTTAACTAATAATCCAACCCTAATATAATCGTCCTGATCATCAGGGTTGGATAACTAGTTAAAAAAAGTTAAATAATAAAATTTGAAAATTAATAACTTTTAACTAAACTCAGTTCATTTTAAATGAATTAATTTTTAACTTCACCTAGTTATTTTTAAAACACATAAACTTTCACTTATTAACATTCTTTCCTAAGTTAAAAATTTATTTATATAAAAAGAAAATATGATAAAAGGAAAATATATTCTCAATATAGAAAAGAATATTTAAAGTAAATTTAAAAAATTACGACATTCTAATTTAATATAAGTATTATAAATTAACACTTTCATAATTAACTTTTTATTTAACTTTATTTAATCTTAACGAAACTTTTCAATGAGTTAATTTCTTGTTTATATACATAACTTTTAATGTAATTTAATTTTATTAGTCATTAACTTTATTTTAACGTAGTTAAAAAAAATATACTAATTTATTTAACTTATCCCTGATGATTATGTACGAACGTGTGTTGATTGATAGATTAAAGATGTACGAATTAAATGTCTCATTCAAATATCTCACTTAAATACAACATCTCTTTCGTGACTTGTTTGTTAATCTCATTGATCGAGATCGATTCGCCACTTCATTTATGATCAATAACTTATGTAACAAAACCATTTATAATATTTAATATTTACATATATATACTGTTTACAATATTTATATCATAAATATAAATTGTGTAATTAAAAAGAAAAATTTAAAAAATTAGTTAAGCCATTGTACACGAAATAATTAAAGTCATTGCGATAACGTTGTTTCATAACGTTTCTTCAAAAAAGCAAATGTTATCGGAATCATGACAGCTGCTAAACAAGAGTAAATCGAATATGCATACGTTTCTATAAAAAAAAAAAAAAAATACTGATAAGTATTTGACGTAAATACTTACAGAAACTGATAAAAATTAGTTTCAAAATAGCAACAAAATGTGGGCACGTCTTAATGACGTACGAGGAAAACGAGAGAAGGAACGAATGGTGTGGCTCCAATGTAGGCAAGCAGGCAGCTCGAGACGATTAATTCCTTATTTCGTCATTACGCAACAACCTGTTTTGGCTGCATAAAAGGAATCAATCCGGATCGGCTATATTCGAGCGGGACGGAGCGACGAGGACTGACGAGGGGGCCGGTTTCGACGCGTAGCCAAATCATCCCAGTCAGTCTTAATTCAGCCTGCGAACCGTCAGCACATCGTTCTTCGATTCTTTGTACTTTCGAGTATCCTCCCAAGGAAGAAACAAGTTAAATGATGAACGCGTCCATACTCAGATCCGCCTTCCGCGAAGTACGTGAGCACGCACAATAATTCTTTTTTTTTTTTTTTGTTAAATTTGTGTATAAAACGGGTCCATGCGAGTCTGCTACATGTATGATATATATTTTTTACTTTATTTCCTCAAACGATCGAATATCCTGTTAAAAAAAAGTGATAGAAAACAATAACAAATGTTCAATTGTTTTTAATTATTATAAATCGAAAATTAACGACGTGAATATAAAATTGATTACAATAAAGTTTTAATTATTTATTCATGACAAATTCCATTAAAACGAAGAACAGTTAAGTTATAGAAAATTTAACGTATTTCAACGATCGAATTCTCTTGCATTAGATAATGCTAGGAAACGATAAAATTTGTTTCCGAATATGAAAAGTGAAACGATAACACGTATCTCTTAAATATATTCATACATCAGCTTAAGAACATATGGATACCGTGCTTTGTGTCGTGTGCTATTTGGATAAACGTAATAATGATTAAATTGAAAAAAAATTGTAAACTCGATTAAATTTCTTTCGTTCAACCATTTATATATTTAACTTAAACGCATAAAATACTTAAACTTCGGTTTAAGCATTTATATATTTAACTTAAATACATGAATACTTGAACTAAAGAAATTTAATCAAGTTGAAAAATTTAATCAAATTAACAACTTTTTTTCTCAGCGTAGAATATTTTTTAAAT